>NC_041382.1:131977567-131989612 GCF_002162155.2 Triticum dicoccoides | reverse complement strand
CTCGTGACCTCCTCTTTGATCCCTTGTAGTGGGGTCCAAGTCTCCTGGATCACGTTCGGTGAGAAAATCACGTTCCCGAAGATTTTATTCCGTTTGGACTCCATTTGATATTCTGTTTATCCGAAACACTGAAATAGGCAAAAAAACATCAATTCTGGGCTGGGCCTCTGGTTAATAGGTTAGTCCCAAAAATAATATAAAAGTGGAAAATAAAGCCCAATATAGTCCAAAATAGTAGATAATATAGCATGGAGCAATCAAAAATTATAGATACGTTGGAGACGTATCAGGCATCCCCAAGCTTAATTCCTGCTCGTCCTCGAGTAGGTAAATGATAAAAAGAGAATTTTTGATGCGGAGTGCTACTTGGCATAATTTCAATGCAAATCTTCTTAATTGTGGTATGAATATTCAGATTAGAAAGATTCAAGACAAAAGTTTATATTGACATAGAAAATAATAATACTTCAAGCATACTAATAAAGCAATTATGTCTTCTCAAAATAACATGGCCAAAGAAAGTTATCCCTACAAAATCATATAGTCTGGCTATGCTCCATCTTCCCCACACAAAGTATTTAAATCATGCACAACCCCGATGACAAGCCAAGCAATTGTTTCATACTCTAACTTTTTCAAAACTTTTTCAATCTTCACGCAATACATGAGCATGAGCCATGGATATAACACTATAGGTGGAATAGAATGGTGGTTGTGGAGAAGACAAAAAGGAGAAGATAGTCTCACATCAACTAGGCATATCAACGGGCTATGGAGATGCCCATCAATAGATATCAATGTGAGTGAGTAGGGATTGCCATGCAACGGATGCACTAGAGCTATAAATGTATGAAAGCTCAACAAAATAAACTAGTGGGTGTGCATCCAACTTTCTTGCTCACGAAGACCTAGGGCAATTTGAGGAAGCTCATCATTGGAATATACAAGCCAAGTTCTATAACGTAAAATTCCCACTAGTATATGAAAGTGACAACATATGAGACTCTCTATATGAAGAACATGGTGCTACTTTGAAGCACAATATATGAGACTCGCTATATCATGGTGCTACTTTGAAGCACAAGTGTGGAAAAAGGATAGTAGCATTGCCCCCTTTTTTTGGGCCTTTTTTTTTCTTTGGCCTTTCTCTTTTTTGGGACAATGCTCTATTGAATGATGATCATCACACTTCTATTTATTTACAACTCAATGATTACAACTCGATACTAAAACAAAGTATGACTCTATATGAATGCCTCCGGCGGTGTACCGGGATATGCAATGAATCAAGAGTTACAAGTATGAAAGAATTATGAACGGTGGCTTTGCCACAAATACTATGTCAACTACATGATCATGCTAAGCAATATGACAATGATGGATGTGTCATGATGAACTAGATGGTGGAAAGTTGCATGGAAATATATCTCGGAATGGCTATGGAAATGCCATAATAGGTAGGTATGGTGGCTGTTTTGAGGAAGGTATATGGTAGGTGTATGATACCGGCGAAAGTTGCCCGGTATTAGAGAGGCTAGCAAGGGTGGAAGGGTGGGAGTGCGTATAATCCATGGACTCAACATTAGTCATAAAGAACTCATATACTTATTGCAAAAATCTAGAAGTTATCCAAGCGAAGTATTACGCGCATGCTCCTAGGGGGATAGATTGGTAGGAAAAGACCATCGCTCATCCCCGACCGCCACTCATAAGGAAGACAATCAATAAAAAAAATCATGCTCCGAGTTCATCACATAACGGTTCACCATACGTGCATGCTACCGGAATCACAAACTTCAACACAAGTATTCTTTAAATTCACAACTACTCAACTAGCATGACTTTAATATTATCACCTCCATATCTCAAAAAAATTATCATGCTTCAATCTTTTCTTAGTATTCAACACACTCAAAAGAAAGTTTCACAAATCTTGAATACCAAGCATATTATTATTAAGCAAATTACCATGCTATTAAGAGACTCTCAAATTAATTTAAGTGAAGCATGAGAGATCAATAGTTTCCTTAAAACGAATCCACCACCGTGCTCTAAAAGATTTAAGTGAAGCACATAGAGCAAAATTACCTAGCTCAAAGGATATAAGTGAAGCACATAGAGCAAAATTACCTAGCTCGAAAGATATAAGTGAAGCACATAGAGCAAAACTACTACGCTCAAAAGATATAAGTGAAGCACATAGAGTATTCTATCAAATTTTAATTCATGTATGGCTCTCTAAAAAGGTGTGTACAGCAAGGATGATTGTGGCATACTAACAAACAAAGACACAAATAATACAATACGCTCCAAGCAAAACACATATCATGTTGGTGAATAGAAATATAGCTCCAAGTAAATTACCGATGGAAGTGGACGAAAAGAGGGGATGCCTTCCGGGGCATCCCCAAGCTTTGAATTTTTGGTGTCCTTGGATTATCTTGGGGGTGCCATGGGCATCCCCAAGCTTAGGCTCTTGCCACTCCTTGTTCCATGATCCATCAAAATAATTCACCCAAAACTTGAAAACTTCACAACACAAAACTCAAAATAGAAAACTCGTGAGCTCCGTTAGCGAAAGAAAACAAAATACCACTTCAAGGTACTGTAATGAACTCATTCTTTATTTATGTTGGTGTTAAACCTACTGTATTCCAACTTCTCTATGGATTATAAACTATTTTACTAGCCATAGATTCATCAAAATAAGCAAACAACACACGAAAAACAGAATCTGTCAAAAACAGAACAGTCTGTAGTAATCTGTATCTAGCGCCAGATCTGGAATCCCAACAATTCTAAAATAAATTTTTGGACGTGAGGAATTTATCTATTAATCATCTGAAAAAATAATTAACTAAATAGCACTCTTCAAATAAAAATGACAGCAGTTCTCGTGAGCGCTAAAGTTTCTGTTTTTTACAGCAAGTTCAACAAGACTTTCCCCAAGTCTTCCCAACGGTTCTACTTGGTACAAACACTAATTAAACACACACAAAAACACAACCAAACAGAGGATAAATAATTTATTTATTACTAAACAGGAGAAAAAGGCAAGGAATAAAAATAAAATTGGGTTGCCTCCCAACAAGCACTATCGTTTAACACCCCTAGCTAGGCATAACAAGCAAGGATAGATCTAGGTATTGCCATCTTTGGTAGGCAATTCTTCAATTAGGCATCTACCATCTTTAGGAATTTCTTTCTTTTTATTAATTATCAAACTTTTAGGCACAAGATCAAAAAATTCATTTGTAATGAATGGTTCTTTAATGATAGCAAAAAGATTGGGATGAATACTTATAGATTTAAGATCAGCAGTTTCCGTACTAGATGATTCACCCTTATTTTTAGGAACATACATAAGCTTGGCAATTTTAGTAGGAGGGCTAGGAGTATTTTTTACGGAAGAAAAAGCGGTTCCCAAATTTGTAATGATACCCTCAAGTTTATCAATTCTAGTAGAATCTAAGTTCATCTTCTCATTAACTATGGGTCCCTTTTCCTTAATATTTTTCAAAGTCATTCCTACCTTAGATCCATATTGAGTAATTTTATTGTTGATATTTTCATCTAGATTTTCAATTGATTCAAGAGTGGCAACTTTGTTTTCAATAATTTCAAGTCTTTGCATAACATGCTCCAAAGTTAACATGGTTCCATTCACCAAAAGAGGTGGTGATCCAAATAAACCTATCATAGCATTATAAGAATCAAAAGTATGGCTACCCAAGAAGTTCCCACCGCAATGGTATCGAGGATATATCTATACCAAGGATTAACACTTACATAAAAATTGCGAAGAAGAACTAAGGTAGATTGTTTCCTGGTAGATCTATTTTGAGCATTGCAAATTCTATACCAAGCATCTTTTAGATTTTCTCCCTCCCTTTGTTTAAAATTTAGAACTTCACTCTCGGGAGACAACGGAGAAGATATGAGACTAGCCATGACGACAAGCAAACAAAGAGGAGAACAGAGAGGGAGGATAGAGAGAGAGGATGAATAAAACGGCAAGGGTGAATTGGGGGGAGAGGAAAACGAGAGGCAAATGGAAAATAATGTAATGCGAGAGATAGGGATTGTGATGGGTACTTGATATATTGACTTTTTGCATAGACTCCCCGGCAACGGCGCCAGAAATCCTTCTTGCTATGTCTTGAGCTTGCGTTGGTTTTCCCCGAAGAGAAAGGGATGATGCAGCAGAGTAGCGTAAGTATTTCCCTCAGTTTTTGAGAACCAAGGTATCAATCCAGTAGGAGCCCACACTCAAGTCCCTCGTACCTGCACAAAGCGATATCTACTCGCAATCAACGCGATTAGGGGTTGTCAAGCCCTTCACGGTCACTTACGAGAGTGAGATCTGATAGATATAATATTTTTGGTATTTTTGGTATAAAGATGCAAAGTAAAAAGTAAAGGCAAAGTAAAAAGCAAAGCAAGGTTAAAGTAATGGAGATTGATATGATGAGAATAGACCCGGGGGCCATAGGTTTCACTAGTGGCTTCTCTCAAGAGCATAGGTATTCTACGGTGGGTGAACAAATTACTATTGAGCAATTGATAGAATTGAGCATAATTATGAGAATATCTAGGCATGATCATGTATATAGGCATCACGTCCCTGACAAGTAGATCGAAACCATTCTGCATCTACTACTATTACTCCACTCATCGACCGCTATCCAGCATGCATCTAAAGTATTAAGTTAAAAACAGAGTAATGCCTTAAGCAAGATGACATGATGTAGAGAGATAAATTCATGCAATATGAAATAAACCCCATCTTGTTATCCTCGATGGCAACGATACAATACGTGCCTTGCTGCCCCTTCTGCCACTGGGTAAGGACACCGCAAGATCGAACCCAAAGCTAAGCACTTCTCCCATGGCAAGAACTACCAATCTAGTTGGCCAAACCAAACGGATAATTCGAAGAGACTTGCAAAGATAACTAATCATACATAAAAGAATTCAGAAAAGCTTCAAATATTATTCATAGATAGACTTGATCATAAACCCACAATTCATCGGTCTCAACAAACACACCGCAAAAAGAAGATTACATCGAATAGATCTCCACAAGAGAGGGGGAGAACTTTGTATTGGGATTCAAAGAGAGAGAAGAAGCCATCTAGCTACTAACTATGGACCCGAAGGTCTAAGGTAAACTACTCACACTTCATCGGAGGGGCTAGGATGATGTAGAAGACCTTCGTGATGATGGCCCTCTTCCGGCGGAGCTCCGGAACAGGCCCCAAGATGGGATCTCGTGGATACAGAAAGTTGCGGCGGTGGAATTAGGTTTTTGGGTCCTGTTCTGATCGTTTGGGGGTATGTGTGTATATATAGGAGGAAGGGGTACGTCGGTGGAGCACCGAGGGGCCCACGAGGCAGGGGGCGCGCCCCCCACCCTCATGACCTCCTCTTTGCTCCCTTGCAGTAGGGTCCAAGTCACCTGGATCACATTCGGTGAGAAAATCACGTTCCCAAAGATTTTATTCTGTTTGGACTCCGTTTGATATTCTGTTTATCTGAAACACTGAAGTAGGCAAAAAAACAGCAATTCTGGGCTGGGCCTCCGGTTAATAGGTTAGTCCCAAAAATAATATAAAAGTGGAAAATAAAGCCCAATATAGTCCAAAATAGTATATAATATAGCATGGAGGAATCAAAAATTATAGATACGTTGGAGACGTATCACATACCACCGTAGAGAGAATAATATTTCCACAAATCTTAATCTACTGACACGTTTTGGCAACATGACATCATGCCATGGCTCGGTGATTATTCAAACCATTTTTCTTTAACCAGCTCCACACATAACGCGAGGCGGTTTCTTGACACGTCTTGTCAAAGCAGAGATCATGTTCCCCTAATTACGGGATTCTCATCAATACGGTCGTGGGTAACCCAACCATGTCTAGGACTCCTAGGTTATAGGCAAGTCCCAAACGGCTACGGAGAGGACGCTTGTTATTCACCCTCTTTATAAAGGGACAATGCTTTTACTTTTTTCCCTCCCGTGCTCAATCGAATCCTTCCCCCGCCTCGAGTTCTAACACCCAAAGCCCAGGTCTGGTGCTTCGGACCTTCAATCATGTCTAGATCTAGCCTTCAAGGCCGGTGGATGCCCTCCTCCGTTATGGAAGAGGATATCAAGAAGTTGAGGGAGGCCAGATACCTGACCGCCGAAATTTCGCATAGGCTGCCCAGCCGAGGGTAGGTCATCCCTACTCCCAAACCCGACGAGAGCGTCGTGTTCGTCTCCCACTTCCTCCGAGGTCTAGGCCTCACCCTGGATCCTTCTGTTAGGGGTTTGATGTTCTATTACGGGCTAGATTTCCACGATCAAGCCCAGGACTCCCTTCTCCACATCTCGGCATTTATTTTCATATGTGAGGCCTTCCTCCGCATTACCCCTCACTTCGGACTGTGGCTCAAGACCTTTGACATGAAGCCGAAGATGGTCGAGGGGCAGCACATAGCGTGCGGAGGCGCATTAATAAGTAAAATCGCGGGAGTTCCATGGCCAAAGGGTTCCTTTCTAGAGGTGTCCGAATTATGGCAGCAGGAGTGGTTTTCCATCATAGCTCCTAGAGAGTGCCAAGTGGGTGGCTGCTCCTGCTTTTCGCTCGGGCCCTCCACCACAACTAATGTCATGGATTAGCAGAGGGCTGAGCTGGGGTCCAGCCAAGGACGTGCCTGTACTGCAGAGCCGCATTCAAGATCTCTTCGAAGGATATTTCAGTCTGGTTACGGTGGTGCAAGTCATGCTGGTTCGACGAATCCAGCCGTGCAAATGCCGGCCCCTCCGTATGTGGGAGTTCAACCCAGAAGGGCCGCGCACTATTCAGAATTTCCTCGGCCTGACGCACGAGGAGATGTACAAATCATTCTTCGGACCCCAAATAGAGTGTCCGGATACTACCAAGGACGTGGGCCTGAGCAGCAACCGTACCACCGACCAAGTAAGTAATCCTCTAGCCGAACACACCGTCTTTCATTTACCATGACGTTATTCTAAAAAATTGCTCTTTGACCAGGACTGGCTAACAAAGGCGAAGATGATTCGGTGTTCGGCCCCCCATCCTGAGGGTTTGGAGAATCCGGTACTGGAAAAGATGCTCGAGCTAGCACCTTGGCCGGAGCCCTCGAAGGAAGATAAATTGGGGAATAATGAGGTCGAAAGCGGGCCCCCATCGCTACCAATTCCAACCGAGGGAATGAGCGCCTCCATGAAGGAGGATAACCAAGGGGAAGAATCTGACCTTTTCTCGCTTCGGGGAAGGAAGAGGACTGCCTCTGAAGATCCGGAAACCAAGGCTTCCAAACGGGAGAAGAAGTCTCCACCAGAGGGTCCTGCCTCGGAGGGTGCTTTTGTCGCACAAAGTCTGCGCGAGGATCAGCCCTCCAATGAGCTGTAAGTAATCAAAAAGTACTTTAATAGCGGAGATATACTACCTTACCTTTGAGGAAAACAACTGAAGCGTTTATCTTGCAGTTCGGATATTAGCCCTTCTTAGCAGAGCTCGTCTTCGGGGGATCTTCTTCCGGAGATGATGGAGAGCGAAACGCCTCCCCAGGACTCCCCCGCTCCAGAAGCGGGCGACCATGAAGTGTCGTCACAGAGGGCCTCTCTGGATCCGGTGAGGCTAGAAGATAATCCTATAGTCACCCAAAGTTCCCAGCGTCCGGCTCTCGAAGAAAGCAATCAATAGAGTCCGGCAACGACTGGTATGCGGTCGGACGTACTGAGGGAGCTGTTGGAGCGAGCGGCCATCTCAGAAGAACACCGTATGTTGATGGGTACGGTGATGGAAAGAATTTCGTCCGCCGAAAGCGGATTGCATGAAGCCTTTATGAGTCTACTGACGGGCTTTGAGGTATGTGAAATGATATACTTTTTGATAGTACCACACATTTTTAGGTGTGCCCAGTGTAGATAGTAGCCCCTGAGACTCTGGTTGCCGTCGAGAACAACGGCGAACAGAGGATCGTAGTCCCACGTAATAACCATACCGCGTTATGTGCAGGTGATGGGAGCTCCGGTGGCTGGCCGGACTAATGAGTTTGCCGAACTAAAGCGGCAACTGGATGCGGCAGATGCGGACATCGAGCTTTTTAACAAGCGGCTTGATGAGGCACAGGGTAAGTAATGTTTTCTGGTGAATGTCACATAGTAAGAGCAGCATGATGCCAGTATCTTTAATATGTTGTGACTACAGATGGAGCTGCCACCGTGGAGACCCTTTGGGCGGAACTTGCCCGAGCCAAAGAACAAGCAAGAATTAGTAATGCGACTGCTTTGAAGGCCGCCGAAGAGTTGAAAGCCAAGAAGGCCGCGCATTGCAAGAGCAAAGAGAAGATGGCCGAGATGGCTGTAAAGTTAAAAGACACTACCGACCGTTGCCAGTTCCTTGAAGAAGAAAACCGGGCGAAGGCGATGGACCTTGAAAAGGCCACGATGGTGACCAAAGACACCCGCTCTGCTATGAGAGCAAAGAAGGAGGAACTATGTGAAGCCTGCGATATTGTGGCCAGGAAGCCCTTCTTGCTGCGGAGGAAGTTCGGAGATCCGCGGTATGCCCCTCTGGATCGGCTGTGGAGTTCGGCGGACGCATATCTGGACTTGGCAGTGAGCGCTGCCGATGCGGCCGAGTACTTTCGAGATCAAACAGATCGGGAAGTGGACAAGCTGTTCTGGTCGCAGTTCAACGTGCCAGAGCGTCCGCTTCCATTGACTGATCAGCTAGCCGAATGGGCCGAACTCAATAGGTTGTCCGGACTTGACATGAGGTCCGTCGTAGATCATCTGTGGCCAGAAAAGCCGAAGCCGAACAGCTATTTCAGCTTAGTGCAGCAGTTCCTTGGTGCGGTGCCGCGCATCAATGCGATGAAGAGGTCGGCGTGCATAGAAGGCTCGCGAATGGCCCTTGCCCGTGTCAAAGGATACTGGGCGGAGATGGATGCTACCACCGTCGCGGGGCAGGGTTCGGCCATAGGCCGAGTGGCTGTCGAGCACTATTTTGAAGAAGTTCCTGAGGGTGCTCGTTTGATAGAGGCCCAGTGCTCGAAGAATATTATGTTTGAATGACATGTATTCCCATTGTAAAAACAATGTTTTTATTGAATTTATCAAGGCTGTATTTATACTTGTGCCCGAAAGTATTGTGATGCCTCTTGTGCGGCCGTTTATGTATACATGTGTATAACCTGAAAGATTGCAGTCGTCGGTTTCAGCCCCCACACATATAATGCGGGGGTGTTTGCAGAAGACGCGTGTTCACACTTAATCCAACGTCTTGGTCCTATAAAGGAGGTGATAGCGTAGCGAACTAGGCAACTGGACTATAATGCTTTAACACTTTCACTTAGCCAGAGGAGTTTGATGGTGGGGCTACTATATAGCCCCTGGTGGCTCCACACTCTCCCGAATTCGGGGTGCATACATGCTTGGCCGGGAAACGGCCCTTCGTTAAGGCGGAGGAATTCTAACATTCCGATAGGTCATCGAGTGGTTGACCAGTCTCACGCTACATCATGACAGTCAGTTTTGGCTTTCTCTACTGAGGTGCTCGTCCGGATGAACCGCGGCACAATCGCAGTAGTTCTCCTGGTGTCGCCTTAGCCGATACAGCGGAACATAAGGCAGCGAAACACAGGAGCCGGGCAAACCCAACATTTGACCAAAGACATGATTCAGAGCTGATGCATATAAGGCCAAACTCGCGACATCGAACACTCCCTAAGGTATTCGGTCTTTGTGGTATAAACCGGGCCTAAACAGTGCCCTTTGTAAGAAGCCCCTGGTGTCCAGGTACGTGCATTATTCTGACGTGGCCACATGCCAAGACGCCAGCATCCTTCTCAATAGTACTGAGAATCCGAGGGATGTGTATCAACAAGAGACAGTAAGAAAGGTTTATGCAGGGTCTTAATCTAAAAAGAATCCTTGGAACGGGTCCCTGCTACACGTCTGCGCCCGTGTCTCCGTTGTGCCGTATCCTGGACGGGTGTAGCATGATGGTCATCTATAAAAGAGAGGAACTTAGGTGAAAAGTTGTCGTGCAAAAAGGTAGGTTTAAAGAAACCATGTATAATTCAAGATGAGTAAAAATTGCCACTTGTCTGCACGCGTTGAGCCCCTTGTATTTGTAATAGGGGTGTGGCCATCAAACCTGTATGAATTACATATAGCTGCTTCAGACTCGTCTAACCGTGTCCATAGTCTTGATGACCTATCGAATGCTTTAGTTGGTGAGGCCGTTTTAGTGTGCGGCTGCCAAGGCAACTGCACTCTCTTCAGCGCGCAGGGACCGCTCAATATTTCCATTTACTGTAATGATGCCACGTGGACCGGGCATCTTAAGCGTAAGGGAAGCGTAATGCGGTATTGCATTAAAGCGAGCGAAAGCTTCGCGTCCAAGTAGTGCTTGATAGCCACTTTGGAACCGAGCAATGTGGAAGATTAAATTTTCGCTATGGAAGTTATCGGGGAAGCCGAATATAACCTTTAGTAGCAGGGAGCCCATGCAATGAGCCCCTGGGCCTGGCGTTACTCCTTTAAAGGTAGTATTGCCGTGGCAAATTTTCATTGGGTCTATCCCCATTTTGCGGATTGTGTCCTGATATATCAAGTTTAGACTGCTGCCACCGTCCATCAGGACTCGTGTGAAGTGGTATCCGTCAATTATTGGATCTAATACCAAGGCAACCCATCATGCACGCCGGATACTTGCTGAGTAATTCCGATGGTCGAAAGTGATCGGTTGAGACGACCAGTAGCAGGACTCCGCAGTGATAGGCCCTTGGGCATATTTCTCTGGGAGTGCCGCTTTGTTTCTCCCCTTGATCACGTGTAACACATTTACTATTTTGAGTTCTGGTGGAAATTTCTTTTGTTCCCCAGTGTCTTGCTTGAGAGGCTCATCCTCGTCTTCGCTTGGTGTATCCTCCCCCTTATGTCACTACTAGGAAAAGGGCTATAGATGGAAATGACACTAATGGCGCACCAGACATGTGGTGCGCCATTAGTATATACTAATGGCGCACCACCTTCTGATGCGCCATTAGTGTTGAAACTACTAATGGCGCACCCTGCCTACGGTGCGCCATTAGTACCAATTTTTTTTTGAACTAGTGCGCCTGTCCAAACATACTAATGGCGCACCGTGGGTGTGGTGCGCCATTACTAGTTAAACTAGTAATGGCGCACCATGCCACGGTGCGCCATTAGTAACCTTGGCCACCACTTCCACCGAATGCACCCCCCCCTGTGGATCGCCTTTTCAGTTTTAAAAAAAATAAAACAAAATGATAAAAATGTCAAAAAAATAAAAGAAAATAAGTTTCCCATGTGATATGTGGCCTAGTTGTTGGGAAAATTTGCAAATATGAATTTTGACTTCATTTGCAAAATCTTGCGAGAATTTGTAAAAATGGGCATAACTTTTGCATACTAACTCGGATGAAAAAGTTTTTTATATGAAAAATCATCTACTCGAAAAGTTACATCCAAATTTAACCGGGGGAACCCCATTAAACATTTCCAAAATCCTCAAAAACCTAACAGAAAAAAAGATACGGGGCTTTTAAGATCTAGAGAGGCAAAAAAATCAAAAAAATTCAAACTTACTAATGGCGCACCCATGGTGCGCCATTAGTATCTTCCCTCCTTCAAAATTCAAAATAAGTCAAAAGAAAAATTACTAATGGCGCACCTGACCATGGTGCGCCATTAGTATCTTCCCGCCTTCAATATTCAAAATAAATCAAAAAAATAAAAAAAATTACTAATGGCGCACCTGCCCGTGGTGCGCCATTAGTATCTTCCCGCCTTCAAAATTCAAAATAAATAAAAAAAATAAAAAAAATTACTAATGGCGCACCTGCCCGCGGTGCGCCATTAGTATGCCGTATATATGGCTGGTCCTCTCCTCCTCTCTTCATTTCATCTTCCCTTCTCTCCTCCACCATACTTCTCCTCTCCGGTGACCTCCTCCTCCTCTCCGGCAACCTCCTCCTCCCTCCTCCCTCCTC
>NC_041382.1:131963566-131977184 GCF_002162155.2 Triticum dicoccoides | reverse complement strand
CATGGCAACAAGATCCAAAAACAGGAACAAAATTTGAGAATATTGTCGTGCTAAGAAACAAGCAAAAAAATGAGCAAAAAATGGGCAAAAAATCACGATCCAGATCTAGATTCAAAATGGCGCATCACTAATGGCGCATCACAGGAAAGTGCACCATTAGTATGCCGCGGTTACTAATGGCGCATCCAGTTGTGGTGCGCCATTAGTATCCAAAGCACCTGGCCCCTGGGAGGCATACTAATGGCGCACCGTGGCCTATACTAATGGCGCACCAGTGGTGCGCCATTAGTATACCGGATACTAATGGCGCACCACTGGTGCGCCATTAGTAAAAATTACTAATGGCGTGCTGTTAGCGGCGCACCAGAGATGCGCCATTAATGGCCATATTAGGTGCGCCATTAGTAGGGGTTTTTCTAGTAGTGTGTACGGCGTTGAGCTTGCCGGACTGCTTGAAGACCCAACATTCTCTGTGGGTATGATTAGCGAGTTTACCAAGGGTGCTATGGATCTGACATATTTGGTCTAGAATTTTATTTAGGCTCGACAGTTCATCTCTGGCGCCTTTAGAGGGCGGCTTTTGCTGACCTGGCCGAGAGCTTCTGAATCCAGCGTTTACTACCGTGCTCTTCGGGCTGTCTTCTTTATTCCGACGCTTATTATTTTTGTTGCGCCGTGATTTCCCGTTTCCATCTCTAACTTCGGATGTACTGGGGTCGCTGGTACTGCATCTGGCTAGCCAACTATCCTCACCCGCGCAAAAGTGAGTCATGAGGCTTGTTAATGCTGCCATTGTTCTCGGTTTTTCTTGGCCTAGGTGTCTGGCAAGCCATTCATCGCGGATGCTATGCATAAAAGCTGCCAAGGCTTCGGCGTCCGGACAGTCGACTATTTGGTTCTTTTAGTAAGAAACCTGTTCCAAAGCTTTCGGGCTGACTCTCTAGGTTGTTGAGTTATATGACTCAAACCGTCCGCGTCCAGAGGTCAGACATAAGTCCCTTGAAAATTTGCCCGAAAAGCATCTTCGAGCTCTTCCCAGCTTCCAATGGAGCTTTCGAGGAGGCTTTTAAGCCAGTGCCGAGCTGGCCCTTTGAGTTTGAGGGGTAAATACTTAATGGCGTGGAGATCATCTCCTCGAGCCATATGGATATGGAGGATATAGTCCACAATCCAGACCCCGGGGTCTGTTGTTCCGTCATATGCCTCTATGTTTATGGGTTTGAATCCCTCTGGAAATTCATGGTCCAGCACCTCATCGGTGAAACATAGGGGGTGTGCGGCACCCCTGTATCTGTGTGTACCGCGTTGTTCGGATGTTTGTTCTGTTGCATCGTTTGCTGGAGTGCGCTTGCGTGGTCCATAGATGGATCTGGTTGCGCCGTCCTTTTGATGCGAGCCCTTGCGTGGATCATGTATTGGCTTATGTGCGGGTTGCTTGCCGCTCTATGTTGGTCGTGAGGTCGTCTATCCGGCCAGATGGTCGTTTTAATTTTTTTTACGGGGGATCTAAGGCCTCCTCATCAAATTCAGGTAGCAACTTCCACTTTGGGTAGCTCTTGGTGTGGCGATTACCACCATACTTCGCTGCTGAGTTGAGTACTTTACTCCATCTGATTCGGAGTGTGTCTTGCGCAGCCTTCGGCCTTTGCTTCTGCTTTTTTAGACTCCTCACGGTGGCAACGAGCCTTTGATGGGCATTCTGCTGCTCTGGGTGTCTGTCCGGTGTGATGTCGTCTGGACTGTTATCTTTGACAGAGTCGGGTTGTTCGGTTTGATTCTCCGTGTTGCCGTGGTTCAGCGATGGTTCACCCTGCTCTAATGCTGGGTCTATATGATCGTTGTTTTTGCCGAGGCGGGATTTAGAGTGGCGCTTACGCCGCCGCTTTGACTGCTTTTCAAGGGGACAACCCTTTGTTGCGTCCTTCCGTTCCTCGTCGTCATCTTTTGGTGTGTCCACCATGTATACGTCATGTGATGAAGTGGGCGTCCAGTGCCCTGTGAGGAGTGGTTCCTGTTCGTCTCCTGCATCGTCGTCCATACCGTCGATGTCTTCGGAGTCGAAGTCGAGCATGTCGGTTAAGTCATCGACCGTGGCTACTAAGTGGGTGGTGGGTGGGCGGCAAATTTCTTCGTCATCCGCATCCCAATCCTGCCGGACATAGTTCGGCCAGGATTCTCCTAACAAGGAGAGAAACTTTAATGAGATCAGCATGTCGCCGAAGGGCGAGTGCTGAAAGATATCCGCGGAGTTAAACGCCATGATTGGCGCCCAACTGGATTCGATAGGAACGGGCGCAGGCGGTTCGGAGTCCGTGGCCGGAGAGGTATCCGGCAGTTTAACAACACGGCTCTCGTGAAGGGTAAGATCGATATTCGGCTCGATCGCTGTTGGGGATGCGGCCTCTATGGCGGGGTCTATCCACCCATCCATGGGAGGCGCACCTGGCTCTGAATTAAGGGTCAGAGCGGCTGCCAGTGTGATCTCTTGAACACCGTCCGTTGGCAGAGCTAAATCGTACTCATTGTGACTGCGTGACACACAAGGCAGAGGCTTGAATCCGTCGAAGATCAAGTCTCCGCGGATATCGGCCGTGTAGTTTAAGCTTCCAAACCTGACCTGGTGGCCAGGGGCATAACTTTCGATCTGCTCCAGATGGGCAAGCGAGTTGGCCCGCAGTGCGAAGCAGCCGAAGACAAAGATCTGTCTGGGGAGAAAAGTCTCACCCTGGACTGCTTCGCTATCGATGATCGTAGGAGCCATCAAGCCTAACAGCGACGACACAAAGGAACTCTCAATGAAAGCACCAATGTTGGTGTAAAAACCGGCGGATCTCGGGTAGGGGGTCCCGAACTGTGCGTCTAAGGTGGATGGTAACAGGAGGTAGGGGACACGATGTTTTACCCAGGTTCGAGCCCTCTTGATGAAGGTAAAACCCACGTCCTGCTTGATTTATTCTTGATGATATGGGTAGTACAAGAGTAGATCTACCACGAGAATAGAGAGGCCAAACCCTAGAAGCTAGCCTATGGTATGATTGTATGTTATTGTTGTGTCCTACGGACTAAAACCCTCTGGTTTATATAGACACCGGAGGGGGCTAGGGTTACACAAGGTCGGTTACAAAGGAGGAGATATCCATATCCGTACTGCCTAGCTTGCCTTCCACGCCAAGTGGAGTCCCATCCGGACACGAGACGAAGTCTTCAATCTTGTATCTTCATAGTCCAACAGTCCGGCCAAAGGATATAATCCGGCTGTCCGGAGACCCCCTAATCCAGGACTCCCTCAAGGAGGCCTTAATATCCCTTAGTTTCCAATAGGACCTCGCTGCCACGGGAGGGTAGGACAAAAGATGTCATGTAAGTTCTGTTCCATAAGCACGTATGACTATATTCGGAATACATGCCTACATTACATTGATGAATTGGAGCTAGTTCTGTGTCCCCCTATGTTATAACTGTTGCATGAAGAATCACATCCGACATAATTATCCATCACTGATCCATTGCCTACGAGCTTTTCACATATTGATCTTTGCTTAGTTACTTTTCCGTTGCCACTATTACAATCACTACAAAACCAATACTGTTACTTTTGCCACCGTTATCGTTACTTCCATAGTACTTTGCTAGTAAATACTTTGCTGCAGATATTAAGTCTTTCAGGTGCAGTTGAATTGACAACTCAGCTGTTAATACTTGAGAATATTCTTTGGCTCCCCTTGCGTCAAATCAATAAATTTGCGTTGAATACTCTACCCTCGAAAAGTCTTGCGATCCATTATACTTGTGGGTTATCACACCCTGGAGCTCAAGACCAGGTATTCAAGCAGTAGCACCACATCGATGTCAAACATGTGTTGTCACCACCACTTTTCCACGATCCCAGCAGCTACCTGCATCGAGCTAGAAGTCTCACTGCCTCCGCTACACATCTGTACCCTCTGCATCAAGTTGTCATTCATAAATTGCATTGCACCATCATCAAAGGTGAAATGGTAGGAGCGAGAGCCGCCAAAACCCACAACCGGTCCTTCTGGTTGCATCCCACAGTTTTGTCGATACAAGCCGCCGGCAGTGGTCATCAAGTCTAAAGAGATTCTCTGATGTCCATCACAATCTGTAGCTCGAGTGACCGGCCAGTTTTGTCACAAGGAGAAAACCACGCAAGTCCAACACCCGATGACGTTCGTCGATTTGATCTGATGCGGCAACTACTGAGAAGAGGAACACACAGCTCCAAACTCGAGCAACCGCCGAGAGAGCCGCCTGCACCACCGCCACGAATGACGTGCCTCAAGGTACACAAACCCCAGCCGCCTGCTAGGTCCAGATCTGATCCAGATGGATAACGCCCAACTCCAGTAGCGAGGGCGCATCCCACCTGATGCTGGACGCCGGTTCTATATCCGGCATATCTCGTAGTAGGGGTCCTAAGCTAGGCGTCTTGGAACGATGGTAACATGGACATAGGATTTCACCCAGGTTCAGGCTCTCTCGAAGAGATAATACCCTACATCCTTCTTTTGATTGTATTCATATGGGGTGTAGTATAGAGTACATGTATCTACCACGAGATTGTTCTAATGAATATTAGATTATCTATTGACTAGCCTGGCCTTAGTTTATATAACACACCAGAGGCTAGGGTTTAGGAGAGTCCTTGGCTTGGGCGCCAAGTCTTGTGGAAACTTGCTTGTATGCGGCATGGGCTGCCCGAAGTGGCCCATGTGTGAACCGCCATGGGCTGCCCGAAGTGGCCCATGTGTGAACCGCCATGACGTGGTGAGTACCCCCTAGTCTAGGACACCGTCAGTAGCTCCCTGAACCGGTCTTCAAGTTGGGGATGCTCCTCAATTCTTCCAAACCATTCTTCATCTTCGGTCATCGGTCCTGAAAACTAGTTCAACAAATCTTGTCATCTTCGACTTGAGGATCGCCAAAGTGAATCCGAAGAGTTTAAAGGCCGGGTATCCGAGGAGCCCCTTTAAGTTTTCGGCTTTTATCAACGCCTTGTTATTTTTATGCCACACCTCGGGTTTGAAGTTGTTCCCATGTGACAGTGTCCTCCTGCGTCCGAGCTCCAGTGCCGGACTACATCTGAGGTATCCTCTTACAGCCAAACTCCAATGCTGAACTACATCCGAGCTCCAACGCCGGACTATATTCGAGCTCCAACGCCGGACTGTATTCGAGCTCCAACGCCGGACTGTATCCGAGGTGTCATACATCACCTTGGTTTGAAAAAGTTGAAGGAGTTCTGCCGAGCTTAATACCAGAAATGCCATCTATGGAGCTAGCCATTTGTATCTGAGCTTTATGCCGGACAGTATCCAAGGTGGTGTACCACCTTGGTCTTGGGCTGATTGTTTGCGGATTTTATTTTATTTGCTGAGGAGATGTATAGTCTGTAGCCCTCAAGGCGTGTGTCGGCCTAAAATCTGAGATGCACATTTAGAGGAGATAGTGATCGGCGGACGGGCCCTCGAGAGAGGGTTTTGAGAAGTCGCCGTGATATATTAGCTTGATGCCGGATAGGTCCTAGATGGTGCCGATTGTTGTCCGAAGACGTATTTGCCCATAGCTCGGTGAAGCCGAACACTTGGAAGTTTGAATTTTCTGTACTGAACAGGCAATGAAGTAGCCCCTGAGCCACTGGTCGGGTGGCAACGACATATCACGGAATCGATGTACCCCGTTAATGGATTTTAAGTGAGAAGCGCTAAGCCCAGTAGCCCCAAGCCTTAATGTGGGCATGGGTGGCCGAATTAAGGATCGATATCTGGAATAAAATCATAATTTATGTGTAATGATTCTATGTATCCCAATACTTTACATCAGTAATGCTCAGATCCGCATTGTACAAAGTTTTGTTGACCGACCATCAGCTTCAACCTCCTCGGCCAGTAGCCGATGAGTGTTTGTCCTACTTTATAAAGCCTCTATGAGGGCAAAGATTTATGGCAAACAAGGAAATCCGGCCATACATTTTTATAAACAAAGGTACTCGGAGAGATATGTTATATTACTATTAATGTAAGAAACGTCTTCCAAAGAAAATAGTCCCGCTATTGGTTCCTTTCTTTGGGTTGTCATGCTGACCATGATCATGAGACCTCACCTCCGATCAATGCATGAGGAAAATAATGAGGATGTAGTTCGGGGAAAGTTCACGAACTCTATGGTCTGAATGGACCAGAATTTTAACTTTCGTCACTACCGACCAATTATATTCTTTAAGATAGCTAGCTTTCGGCTTCACCCAGTCTGAGGTACTAACCCGGATGACCCGGTAGTAACAATCACAAAGGTGATCCCTTTATCGCCTAGCCGAACAATCGGGAACGTAGGGGTAAGCACAGGAGCCAGGCAACCCAGCTTGGCCAAAATCTTAAGTCAAATTGGTGCATATTTTATGGCTTTATAACGATAATTACATAAGGCAGCGCTTGTATAATAAATACAAATGCTAATGAGATATGTTTATATTGACTCCGTTGCGACCATTTATCATTTGAAAGTGGCCCATCGTCGGCTTCCACCACTTTGTAGATGCTACATAGGGTGTTTCCGAAGTAACATGACAACCCTTAGTTGATGTCTCGGTGCTCGGAGGCGGTTGTGTTAGCGGAAACAAGGCAATCAGATATGCGGGCTTTATAACTTTCACTTAGTCATAGGAGTTTAAAGTTGGGAGGCCAGCTACTAGCCCCTGGTTAGTGTTCGGTGATAGACGAAGTCAAGTCGTTAACACTTCAGCTAATGTTATGAACGACCCATCATTTAATACAGGGTGACCTCCATCGATCTTATAGTTTAACATGGTCATCAGATCGCTAACTACTTTACGCTTATTATGACAGTCAATTTTCGGCTTTATCCACTGAGGCGCTTAACCATGCAAGTTGGAAGAAAAATCGTAGTGGTTCTCCCTTTGCACACCTAGCCGAACAAAGCGGAACATAGGAGGCAAGTACAGGAGTGATACGTCTTCGTCGTATCTACTTTTCCAAACACTTTTGCCCTTGTTTTGGACTCTAACTTGCATGATTTGAATGGAACTAACTCAGACCGACGCTATATTTAGCAGAATTGCCATGGTGTTATTTTTGTGCAGAAATAAAAGTTCTCGACATGACCTAAAAATCAACGGAGCATTACTTTGGAATATATAAGGAATATTGGAAGGAAGATCCATGTCAGGGGGTTCCCCACCTGTCCAAGAGGGTGGGGGGGGGGGGCGCCCCCTGCCTCGTGGGCCCCCTGACGCTCCACTGACCTCAACATGGACTCCATATATTCACTTTCAAGGAGAAAAAACCCAGAGAGAAGGATTCATCGCGTTTTACGATACAGAGCCGCCGCCAAGCCCTAATCCCTCTCGGGAGGGCTGATCTGGAGTCCGTTCGGGGCTCCGGAGAGGTGAATCTATCGCCATCGTCATCCTCAACCATCCTCCATCACCAATTTCATGATGCTCACCACCGTGCGTGAGTAATTCCATCGTAGGCTTGCTGGACGGTGATGGGTTGGATGAGATTTGTCATGTAATCGAGTTAGTTTTGTTAGGGTTTGATCCCTAGTATCCACTATGTTCTGACATTGATGTTGCTATGACTTTGCTATGCTTAATGCTTGTCACTAGGGCCTGAGTGCCATGATTTCAGATCTGAACCTGTTATGCTTTCATCAATATATGAGAGTTCTTGATCCTATCCTGCAAGTCTATAGTCACCTGTTATGTGTTATGATCCGTTAACCCCGAAGTGACAATAATCGGGATACTTACCAGTGATGACCGTAGTTTGAGGAGTTCATGTATTCACTATGTGTTAATGCTTTGGCCCGGTACTCTATTAAAAGGAGGCCTTAATATCCCTTAGTTTCCGCTAGGACCCCGCTGCCACGGGAGGGTAGGACAAAAGATGTCATGCAAGTTCTTTTCCATAAGCACGTATGACTATATTCGGAATACATGCCTACATTACATTGATGAATTGTAGCTAGTTCTATGTCACCCTAGGTTATGACCGTTGCATGATGAACCGCATCCGGCATAATTCTCCATCACCGATCCATTGCCTATGAGCTTTCCATATATTGTTCTTCGCTTATTTACTTTTCCATTGCTATTGTTATTGTCGGGGAAACTGATCCACGAACACCTATGGGGCCGGCGGACCGGGCCCCTTTCGGTTCGGCGGGGGGCGGAGATCGCATGAAGAGCAGATCGAGGTGAGGCACACGAGCAGTTTACCCAGCTTCGGAGCTCTCCGGAGAGATAACACTCCTACTGCTGCTTGTCTGATTGTATTATCTGGTGTTCTTGCTCTCGGGGGAGAGAGCGCGATGTTTTCTGGGCTACGAATGAATCGAAGCGAATTGTTCGAACCCCCTCTACGTTGCGCATGGGCCTCCTTTTATACGCTAAAGGGGTCACCGACAGGTGGCAACGCAGAGGAGGGTAAAAACATAAAAAGCGAGGTAGTTGGTACAGTTGCTTGTACAGTGCCCCCTACCTAACCCTGACGGCAGGGGACAAGGGCATTAAAGGCCCGTCTGAGTCGCCCAAACAGTGCAGGAAAGGACCGTTAGGGGCGCCACCGTTCGCCACGATGGCGATCTTGTCAGCTTCGCATGCCACTGCGCACCGCTGGCTGCACAGCCTCCCGCCACGCGTGCCTGGAGAGGCCCCCCCCGAGCGACACGTTGGTGGATGCGCTGGAGCGTGGGCCCAGAGTGGTCGCCTACCGCGGCAAGCGCCTTGCCGCTGCTGCTATCTTGTCGGGTCCGGAAGCTTGTCGCCTTCTGAGCCTCGAGGTACCTTGGTTGGTCTTCCCGGCAAGCTCCTCTTGCCGGGGCCTTGTTGCCTTGCCGGAGCGCGTGGCGCGTCGCGGCAAGTTCCTTGGCGTGTCTTGGTTGGCTTTCCCGGCAAGCTTTTCTTGTCGGGGCCTTGTCTCTTGAGCTTAAATACTTTGTTCTTGAATGGCTCTAAAGGAGTCATGGAGGATCTTGGCATTCGCCCTGCCAGCCTTGCCGCGGGATGCTGCAACTGCCCGTGCACAAGTTCGGGGTACTAGGGTACCCCTATTCTAGTACACCGACAGGAGCCCCCGGGCCTGGGCCAGACACGGTGCCGAGCGCTGTTGGGCCAGGCCCAAGATAGGGCACGGGCACACGCGGGCTGGGCCACGCTGAATCTCGCTCCGTATCCACCGCGCTCTCCCATAACGGCACGCGTTGAATGCGGCATCGTGGGAGAGATCGTGGGTGGTTGTTTATTCGGAAGGGCGAAACATCCGCCCTGTCCCTCTTTATAAGCAGAGGAAACAGGGGCAGTTCGTTCCCCCTCGCCGGTTGCTGCTACTTCATCTTCAAGAAACTCCGCCGCTCCCCCTTCTTCTCGAAGCCGAGAGAGCAGCGCTCCACCCCCCCATTGCCGTCAGCATCACCACGCCGTCGACCTCCCTCACCACCTCCGCCATGGCCCCGAAAGCCGATAAGGGAAAGGGCGTGAAGTCGGTCGAGGCGCAGCGGCTCGCGGCGCTGCGGAAGGAGCGGGCGATCTTCTCCCCCCAGCTCGGCGTGCAGGAGCTGAGGGAGTACTTCTACCTCTTCTGGGCGACGGAGACGCGGGCGCATCCGCGCACGAGGGTACTCCCGGCCGCTGCTTCGGAGCTGGCTCCAAATGGGTACCCGTTCTTCGCGCTATTCTTCTACTGTGGGCTCTGCCCGCCCTTCTCGGAGTTCTTCTGTGACATTATGAACACATATGGTTTCCGCCTCCTTGACTTCACCCCCAACGCTGTCCTGACCATGACAGTTTTTGCACATTTGTGCGAAAACTTTGTCGGAGTCCACCCTAGTGTTGCCCTTTTCCGCCACTACTTCATACCTCGGGTAGAGAGAGGAGAGCCGCTTGCCGGAGGGATTGCTTGGGTCTTGAGAGTCGGCAAGAAGGAGGCGTACTTGGATGGTGAGCTCCGCAGCAAGTGGGATGAGTGGAGAGCGGAGTGGTGCTGGATTGTCGAGGAGAATCCGCAAACCTTCACCGCCGTGCGCCAAACTCCAATAGTGCGCGGCAATGACTGGAGCAACGTGGCCCCGGAAGACGAGAGGCTGAAGATCGCCATTACTAGGATTCTTCGCCTCAGGCTTGCCGGGCTCACTGTAGGTGCTGTCGGGGCAGACTTCCTCCACCGCCGCATTTCCCCCCCTGCAGGAGAGGGGGAGGCCCGCCTGGGAATTCAAGAATTCGGCGGACATCATGAGGCTGCGGCCGGGCCTCAACTACAACTTCACCGTCCTGGAGTTGGATGCGATGCTTCTGGAGTTGTTCAAACGCGACCCCCAGCACCCATTCACACTGCCAAGGGGCGTAGTTCCTTTGTGCGATAACTCTTCGCTGGACCGGATCCGCGCCATGATGCCGTTGTGCGATTCACACGGAATCGTTCCAACTTGGCAATAGCCTGCGGATGACATTGTGCGAACGTTCTTCGACACCTTGGAGGAAGTGCCGGTCCATGCTGACGAGCAGAAAAGCATCACCTGTGACACCACCGACGAGGAGCTGCAGCGCATCACCACTAGGGCGGAAGAAGTTGCGGCCGCAGCTGCCACAGGCGCGTTTGGGTTCACTGTGGAGGAGGCGGAGGCTGCGGAGGCGGCAAACCTTGCCGAGCACGCGGAGTTCATGGGCGAGGAGGAGCCTGCCGGTTCCGAAGCCGAGCCGAGCGAGGCCGGCGAGGAGGAGCCCGAGCCTTCAGAAAACTTGCCACAGGCGGAGCCCCCGGCCCCGCCAAGAAGGCGCCTTCGCAGGGCCGGGGACGCAGCGGGGCGTCAGCCGGGTCAATAGCCGCCGAGTCGTGCGACGCGCTCTACCGCAGCAAGTAATGTTGCCGCGGGAGCGCCTCACGCAACAGCGACAACTGGAGCGGGATCTTCCTGGGCCACCGCCACTGCCCCCGCCAAGCGGGCAAGGGATCCTACTCCTCCACCTCGCCGCACCGGAGGAGGGCCGGACTTCGATCTTTCCGCGCTCAGCTCCGATGAGGAGGAAGAAGAAGAGTAAGTTTCTTTGGTGCTCTTGTAGTTCTTCAATCTTGCTGTTTATATCTTGTATCTGACTTGCTCCAATCTGGACTCCTTTCTTTTCAGGACGCTGGCCCAGAGAGCGGCGAAGAGGGCCAAGGCCACGGTGATCGTCATCGAGGATGACCCCATCGTGTCAGCAGGAGGTGGGTCCGAGACCACCTTGACGGACCCGGCAATCACTCCTCAAAGCAGCCCCCAGCGTAAGTTCATAGTTTATCCTTCTGCTGCCGGGCGCGCTTGAGTGCTTTTTCCTTTGTTGATATCTTGCTTGTTGACTTGTGCAGGAGCAGAGCAGTCTCATCAGGAGCGCCCGGAAGCTGGTCCCGAAGTGCCACCTGCTTCGACTGCGCCGCCAAGGGAGGAGTCCCTGGCAAGGGAGCACTCTCCGGCAAGGGGGAACTCCCCGGCAAGGGACGACACTGCTGATCCTACGGCGACCGAGGCCGCAACTACAGATCTTGGCGTAGGTAATCCACTTGCCCAGAAACTTTCCCTTGGGTTCTGCTTCTTCCGTTTTTCCTCTCTTGGATTTTTGATTGATTTTCCTCCCTTCCTCGTTCTTCAGACCCATCTGTGGCTGAGCAAATGGAGACAGAGGGCGCCGGCGAGGAAGGGGCCGGTGCTGACGAGGCCGCCGACGAGGAAGCCGCCAGGGCTGCCGCCGCAGAAGCCGGCGAGGGGTCGGGCGATCACACTGATGACCCTAAGGCCGCAGGAGCGCCAGGCGCTGCACCGACCGCCGATCCCTCTGCTGCTTCTGCGGAGCCGGGCTCCGAGGAGCCCCAGCCCGGCGCTTACTTGCAGGCCGGCGATGGTATCTTCATCAAGCTACCCTGGGCGTCGAGCTCCAGAACGTCGGTCGAGGGGGAGACTTTCGACGGGGAGGTGCTCGCCTCTGCTGGACTGTCGTTGGTCGACGCACCCAGCAGTAGCAGCGGCGAGCCTGAGGAGGAGCAGCTGCTGCGGAAGCTGCTGTCACTCTACCGCACCCGGCAAGCCAAGCTGGCTTCCCGGGAAGCGCTTGTCGCGAAGGCGGGAGTTGACATGGAGAAGCGCGCGGAGGAGCTCTGGGGCCAAAATCAAGAAGCTCTCCGGTCCTTGGCGCAGGAGCGGGAGCGACTCGACGAGGAGCGCACGGCCTTTCTTCTCGAGAAGGCCGAGGCTGAGGAGGAGCAAAGGCTGGCCGCCGAGAAGCAGTCTGCGCGGGAAGGTGAACTAGTGCAGCGGAAGGCCAACCTCGATAGCTACGAGGAAGAGCTTGCCGAGCGCGAGCAAGCACTTGGCGGGGCGCTTAAGGAGGCAAAGGATGTTGCGGCAATTGCAGAGGCCGCCAAGAAAGAGTTGGAGGAGAAAGTGGTGCAGCTGGAGGCTGATATTGGGAAGAGCGGCGAGGAGCTTGCCGCGCTCAAGCGTGAGCGTGAGAAGGATGCTGCCGCCACGGCGAGCTGCGAGGTCTTCTCGCTGAGAGGGGCAAGGAGCTCAGCGCCGCCAAGGATTCCAAAGCAGACCTGGAGCTGAAGCTGGCCACGCTGACGCAGACGCTGGAGGCCGCCAAGGAGCGTGAGAAGACCTTGTCGGAGAAGGTCAAGGCTGACGCGGCGCTGCTGGAGAGTATCGCAGTTACCCAGAACTCGTTCAGAGACACTGTGGAGCACTGGACCGAGGGTCTGGTGAACATTGCCGCAGTCATCAACGAGGAGCTGGCGCAGCTGGGGATGGAGGACTTTGGGTATCCTTCCGACGAGAGTCTTCAACCCAGCACCAAGCTCAGCCTGTTCATCAAGGGCGTGGCGACGACACTCCAGCGGCTCCGGGAGAGGATCCCAAAGCAGCTGGCCGACGAGTCGCGCAAAATCTGCACCGGGGTTCTCTAGAAGGTGCTGATGAAGGTAGCTTTCCGCAATCCAGGCCTCAGCTTCACCAATGTCCTCAGGTCCCTGCCGCCTGACGCCGATCTGGATGCACTCAAGGCCCTTGTCGCACCCATTGTGGACAAGGTGAGCGAGATCAAGAGGGTCGAGGGCGGACGCGTAGACTAGGCCGCCCATTTCTTCTTTTCCCTTGTCGCTGCTAATCATGTTATGAAAACATTCTGTTAGAGCTGCGACAAGTTATCTTGTAATATAACTTTATCTCTGTTATCAATTGCTATGTTATTTCCTCTACTAGATTCCTTCCTTTATATGCTTTTACCCTACGCTTCTAGGGAACTTGTCGGCGCAGGCGCCCGAGCCGCGAGCGCTGAGTGCGGAACTTCAGCAGCCTGCTGGCGGCGCTGCTTCCGACAAGAAACCTTGTCGCGACTAGATGCAGCATGCTTAAGCTGTTGAGCGGACTCGAAACAAAGTAAGGGCGCAACTAGCCACGAGTTGGTTCCTCTACGAACAGGTTTCCCATACAAAGCAGGGTCGTTCGAGGAAGATAACTCAAAAAATTAAAAAACTGATTGCTCAAACTTTGGCAACTTTGCTTTTTTGTCGTTTGCTTCCCGGCAAGGCAAGACTTCGCTTGAACGACGCCT
>NC_041382.1:131937385-131963319 GCF_002162155.2 Triticum dicoccoides | reverse complement strand
CGAGGGAACCTTCTTTTCCTTTGTTGAAAAAAAGAAGAAAGGAGAGAAAATAATAATATGGAGCTCTTCGGCTCGTTATTGCTTACCGGATGTAGGTGCTGCACAAAGTGTCAGATTACACATGCGAGAAAGAAACTTATGCATGAAATGGACAAGTTGTGCGGAGCACATGGGGTTTTACTTATGCACGGGATCTGTGCCCGGCTTTGTACAAAGGATTACATGCAACAGCGGCAAGACTTGTACAAATGGTGGTTGCCGGAACGGGGTTCCGGCAACCGCGCCCTATGGGAAAAACTTACGAAGATGTTCTATGTTCCAGGAGTTGCTCACCGGAATGCCATCTTCGGTCTCAAGGCGGACAGCACCAGGCCTTGTGACTCGTCTCAGCCGATAAGGGCCTTCCCACTTCGGCGTCAACTTGTTGGAATTCTTGGCGGACTGAACGCGCCGAAGAACAAGGTCGCCTTCCTCGAAGCTTCTGGCTTTAACTTTGCGGCTATGATAGCGGCGCAAAGCTTGCTGGTATCGAGCAGCTCGTACAGCAGCCTGAAGACGATCTTCCTCAAGGAGCAGCGCGTCATCTTGTCGCAGCTGTTCTTGCTCAAGCTCATCATAAGCGAGCACTCGAGGTGATCCGTATACGAGTTCCATGGGGAGAACTGCCTCTGCTCCATAGACTAGAGCAAAAGGTGTCTGGCCAGTGGCTCGATTTGGCGTCGTTCTGATCGACCAAAGAACCACCGGCAGCTCCTCGATCCAGTTCCTTCCGCACCTGTGCAGCCTGTCGAAAGTTCTGGTCTTGATCCCGCGCAGCACTTCAGCATTTTCTCTCTCTGCTTGACTGTTGCTTCTCGGATGAGCAACAGAAGCGAAGCAGACCTTGGCGCCAAGGTCTTGGACGTACTGCATGAAGGTGCGGCTCGTGAATTGCGTGCCGTTGTCGGTGATGATCCTGTTAGGGATCCCGAAACGGCAAACAATTGACCTGAAGAACTTGACTGCTGACTGTGCTGTCACCTTCCTCACTGGCTGCACTTCCGGCCACTTTGTGAACTTGTCGATTGCGACGTACAAGTACTCAAAGCCCCCGACAGCTCGGGGGAAGGGGCCGAGGATATCGAGCCCCCAGACCGAAAATGGCCAGGATAAAGGGATCGTCTGGAGAGCTTGAGCTGGCTGGTGTATCTGTTTGGAGTGGAACTGGCACGCTTCACACTTGGTTACTTGTGCAGTCGCATCCAGGAGGGTTGTCGGCCAAAAGAAACCTTGCCGGAAAGCTTTGCCGGCAAGTGCTCTTGCGCCAATGTGGTGGCCACATATGCCTCCATGTATCTCTGCCAACAGCTTTTGTCCATCTTCCCGGCGAATACACTTCAATTTCACACCGTTGAGTCTTCTTCTGTACAGCATGCTATCGACAAACTGGTACATACTTGACTGTCGGGCTACTCTTTCCGCTTCTTCTTGCTCTTCGGGAAGTTCTCCTGTCTGAAGGAAATGGACAATCTGCTGTGCCCATGCTGGAGCTTGTGGCTCGACAACAAGGACTAAAGGCATATCTGCTGCTGCGGGAAAATCCGCTTCTACGACAAGGACTTGCGGCCCTGCCGGAGCTTGATGTTCCCCGGCAAGCTTACCGGAGCAAAACTTGTCGGGAGCGTCTGCTTCAATGGAACAAACCATAAGGTTTGCCGGAGCAGACTACCCCTCAGCATCTTTGGTGTTGATCTTGGGGACTTTCTTGGCGGCGGCTTCGGGGAGCTCTGCCGGAAAGTAGTCGCCGGAAACCAACTTCCTCTTCTTGCTTTGTCCAGTTGATGGTGTTACGGATGGTTGAGTCAACTTGAGCACAAAGATCCCTGGTTCCACAGGTAACTTTAGTGCGGCGCACTTTGACAGGCCATCAGCAATGTCATTCTGAGCTCTCGGGATATGTTCCATTTGTAGGCCGTCAAAGTGCTCCTCTAGCTTCCTCACTTCATCAACATATGCTTCCATCAATGGACTCTGGTAGTTCTTGTTCACTTGGCGGACGACAAGCTATGAGTCACCCCTGACAATGAGCTTCTTGATCCCAAGGTCTGCTGCGATTCTGAGGCCGGCAAGCAATCCTTCATACTCTGCAGTATTGTTGGTTGCTTGCTCCTTGGGAAAGTGCATCTGGACTACGTACTTGAGGTGCTCTCCGGTGGGTGCGACAAGCGCGCCGGCGCCTTGCAGCGAGAAGGCACCATCGAAGTACATCAGCCACTCTTTGCTTGCCTCTTTGACGGGGATGCTCGTCTCTGGAATTTCTTCATCTGGGGTTGGCGTCCACTCCGCTATGAACTCTGCCAATGCTCTGCTTTGGATAGTTGAAGTGCTTTCAAACTTGAGGCCAAAGCTTGACAGTTCTAGCACCCACTCGACAATCCTGCCTGTTGCCTCTTGATTTTGCAGTATCCTTTTCAGCGGAAAGCGAGTGACGACTGTGATCTCATGTGCTTGGAAGTAATGGCGCAGCTTTCTCGAGGCCATGAGGAGGCCGAAAAGCAACTTCTGCACACCAGAGTACCTTGATCTAGCCCCCTGTAGAAGAGAACTGACAAAGTAAACTGGGCGCTGCACCATTCTCTTCGGCATCTTATCATGCTCCTGCGCAAACCCATGTTTGTCGGGACCAGAGCTTGTCGGCGAAGCCCCCTTCTTGTCGCTGGATGGATCTGCCGTGGTTGCTGGCTCATCATCTGCCTCCCTCTCCGCCACTAACGCAGCACTAACCACTTGATTGGTTGCCGCTATATACAGCAGCAACTTCTCTTGCGGCTTAGGTGCGACAAGCGTTGGAGTGGAGGACAGGTATCTCTTCAAGTCCTGCAGCGCAGCCTCCGCTTCAGGAGTCCATTTTACTGGACCTGCCTTTTTCAAAATTTTGAAAAATGGCAGGGCACGCTCAGCAGATCTAGAGATAAACCTGCTGAGAGCAGCCACGCAACCGGCAAGCCTTCGTACATCCTTGATGCGCTTTGGTGCTTCGATCTGCTCGATGGCCTTGATCTTGTCGGGATTGGCTTTAATTCCCCGCTGAGACACGAAGAACCCGAGAAGCTTGCCGGAAGGGACTCCAAATACGCACTTCTCGGGGTTAAGCTTGAGGTTGATCTTGCGCAGATTTGCAAATGTCTCGTCTAAATCTTGAATCAGGGTCGCCTTGTTCTTGCTCTTGACCACTATGTCATCCATGTAAGCTTCCACATTTTTGTGCATTTGCAGTTCAAAAGCGTGGTGGACTACCCTTGCGAATGTTGAACCGGCATTCTTCAAACCGAAAGGCATCCGTACGAAGCAGTACGTGCCACATGGGGTGATAAATGCGGTTTTCTCTTCATCTTCTTCTGCCATGAAGATTTGATGGTATCCTGAGTATGCATCAAGAAATGAAAGCAAATCACATCCGGCAGTGGAGTCAACGATCTGGTCAATACGCGGCAAAGGAAATGGGTCTTTGGGATAAGCTTTATTGACATCAGTGAAGTCAATACAAAGTCTCCATTTCCCGTTAGCCTTGCGCACAACAACAGGATTGGCCAACCACGTGGGATGGAGCACTCCTTTGACAAGGCCTGCTGCTTCCAACTTCTTGATTTCTTCTGCGATGAATTCTTGGCGCTCTACTGCCTGCTTCCTGACTCTCTGCTTGACGGGCCGCGCATGAGGACAGACGGCAAGGTGGTGCTCAATTACTTTCCTGGGAACACCAGGGATATCAGACGGTTGCCACGCAAACACGTCGACATTCGCCCACAGGAAAGCAACGAGCGCGCTTTCCTATTTGGGGTCAAGAGTGGCGCTGATGGTGAAGGTACCACCAACGCCGCCCTCCTTGGCGGACACCTTCTTCGTCTCAGGTGGAGCTGCCATTGCCTTCTTACACTTGCCGGTGGAGCTCGATGGTGCGTCCTCGACGGTAGCGCAGCACTCCGAAGAGGTGCACTTGCCGGAGTGGGCATCAGAGCTCTTGCCGGACTTGGTCTTCTTCTTCCCCCCCGGGAGCTTCAGCGGCAAGTGTTCTGCGTTCTGCTGCGGCTGCTGCTTCCCGGTAGATCTTGTCGGCATAGATAAGAGCATCTTTCTTGTCGCCAGGGACAGAGATGACACTTATCGGGCCTGGCATTTTTAGTACGTTGTACGCATAGTGAGAGGCTGCCATGAACTTGGCGAGTGCCGGTCGGCCAAGGATTCCATTGTAAGGTAATGGAAAGTCGGCAACGTCAAACGTGACCCTCTCAGTTCTGAAGTTCAGCTCGCTGCCAAATGTTACCGGCAATGTGATCTTTCCCTTTGGCTTGCTCCTTCCCGGGTTGATTCCTTGAAATGTACCGGTCTCTTCGAGCTCACTGTCAGGGATCTGGAGTTTCTGGAGCACCGCGGAGGAGATCAGATTCAAGTCGGCCCTGCCGTCAACTAGCATCTTTGTGACCTTGAGGTTGCGGATTGTTGGTGAAACTAACATCGGCAAGCACCCGACCGCAGTTATGCGATCAGGGTGGTCCTCAATATCAAAGATGATAGGCGTTCTGGACCATTTCAGAGGCTTGCGTGACTCAACGGGTGGTTCTGCTGCATTAACTTCCCGCACCCACTGCTTGAGCTGGCGGTGCGAGGTATGCAGAGAAGCACCACCATCAACGCACAAGACCTCCGTGGCTTTCTAGAACTCCTGCTCATCAGTCTCCTCATCATCCACGTCTTCATTGTCTTTGTCATCTCCATCCTTGTCGCGGCCGCGAGGAGGTCTGTCTCCTTGCCGCTGCTTGGCCTTGCCGCGGCGTCCTCCTCGACCGGGACATTTCTTGCCGGATCCACCAGCTCCTTCCTGGGCCTTCTCCTTGTCGCGCCGCTCGTATTCAGCTTTCTGTTGCTCAACAAGCTGCTCGACTTTCTTACAGTTCTGGAGATCATGGCCCTTGGTGCGGTGAATCTTGCAATACTGCTTGTTGGTGTCGTCCTGCTTGTCGGCGACCGCCACCTCCGCGGCAACCCTCTTGCCGGAGTCACCAGCTTTGGCTTCCTTGGCTCCACCATCGTTGCCGGACTGCTCAACAACTAGCACTTCTTTGCCTTTCCTCCTTCTGTTGTTCTGCCGCTGGTTTTTCCTTGTCGGGGCAGCATCTTCACTGTCAGATCCTCCCGCTCCTACATTCTCTCCGGGGAGTCTCCTCCCTTCCTCAGCACGTGCACACTTGTCGGCCAGTGCATATAGCTCACTGACGTCCCTGATCTTACACATCGCCATTTCCTCCCGCATCCTGCGGTTTCTCACGTTCTGATGGAACACGCTGATCACCGCGGCAGGGTGGACGTCTGGGATGTTGTGCTGCACACTGCTGAATCTCTGAATGTACTTGCGCATGGGCTCTCCTTCCTTCTAGGCGAGCAGATGAAGATCACTCTCCTGGCCATGAGGCTTGTGTCCACCTGCGAAGGCGCCGACAAACTGATGGCACAGATCAGCCCAAGAGGATATTGAGTTGTCCGGCAAGTGCATGAGCCAAGATCTGACGTTGGGCTTGAGCACCAGCGGGAAGTAGTTGGCAAGGATCTTGTCATCTCGTCCCCCGGCAGCTTGTACCGCAATGGTGTAGATGCTGAGGAACTCCGACGGATGCGTCTTGCCGTCGTACTTCTCCGGTACGTCTGGCTTGAAGTTCTTCGTGCTGGGCCACTGGACTTGCCGCAGCTCACGAGTGAACGCAGGACAACCCACCGCGTACGGCAGATCGCTTGGTTCCCCTGGCGCATGCATGTCAACAGAGGGCCCAGCGCGCTTGTCGGATTGACGTCGCGCTTCTCTTCGGCGCTCGATGCGGGTTCGAGCGTCTTCTTGTTGTCGATCATGAAGAACTTGGCGCTGATCGCGACGAGCTCGTGGATCCGATGATGCAGTGGAGTCGCTGTCGAGGTGGATCTGGCGAGTCGGCGATCTTGGCCTTCGGGGCGGTGATTGCATGGCAGTTGCACCTCCGCCCGTTTCATCGCCACCGGCTCACGTCCGGCAACCCTGCCGTGGCGGCGACGCGCTCGGCCGCCGTGGAGTGTCGCCGTTGGCGTAGCCGATGAGACTCTGAATGGTGGCCCTCCATTCGTCGATCTTGTCCGACGTCGGAGGGTAATCTAGGAGAAGTTGAGCTCGCGCCAAAGCTTCTGCTGGAGTGGTTGGTGGCAGTGGCGGACGGCGCGAGGAGCGGGACGTGCTCGAACTTCTAACTATGTTAGAAGGAGCAGTATCCCGTCCGAGCGACCGTGCCCCGCTCGTGCCAGCACGCTCGCGTGCATGCTGGTCTTGAGCGCCCCGGGATCCACCAGCTTGGTCTTGGCCTATCATGCGTATGGCACTGCTAGTGCCATGACGCTGTTGATCTTGCGCCTCCTGAGAGTGGCGTGGAACATGTACAATCGCCGAGGTTTGTGCAGCCTTGTTCTTGGACCTGGCGGCATCATGAGCTTCCTCGTCGACGTCCATTCTTCCGCCGGCGTCCATTCCACCACCCGTTTACTCCAATGGTGGCGGAAGTGACGTGGACGGAGCGGCTACCGCCGAAGTCTTCTTCTTCGGTGGCATGTTGATGAAGGGAATGAAGATCTAGCTCGTGTGAACGCCGGATCAGGTTCACACAATCTTGACGCCCCCTACCTGGCGCGCCAAAGATGTCGGGGGAACTGATCCATGAACACCTATGGGGCCGGCGGACCGGGCCCCTTTCGGTTCGGCGGGGGCGGAGATCGCACGAAGAGCAGATCGAGGCGAGGCACACAAGCAGTTTACCCAGCTTCGGAGCTCTCCGGAGAGATAACACGCCTACTGCTGCTTGTTTGATTGTATTATCTGGTGTTCTTGCTCTCGGGGGAGAGAGCGCGATGTTTTCTGGGCTACGAATGAATCGAAGCGAATTGTTCGAACCCCCTCTACGTTGCGCATGGGCCTCCTTTTATACGCTAAAGGGGTCACCGACAGGTGGCAACGCAGAGGAGGGTAAAAACGTAAAAAGCGAGGTAGTTGGTACAGTTGCTTGTACAGTGCCCCCTACCTAACCCTGACGGCAGGGGACAAGGGCATTAAAGACCGTCTGAGTCGCCCAAACAGTGCAGGAAAGGACCGTTAGGGGCGCCACCGTTCGCCACGATGGCGATCTTGTCAACTTCGCATGCCACTGCGCACCGCTGGCTGCACAGCCTCCCGCCACGCGTGCCTGGAGAGGCCCCCCCGAGGGACACGTTGGTGGATGCGCTGGAGCGTGGGTGCAGAGTGGCCGCCTACCGCGGCAAGCGCCTTGCCGCTGCTGCTATCTTGTCGGGTCCGGAAGCTTGTCGCCTTCTGGGCCTCGAGGTACCTTGGTTGGTCTTCCCGGCAAGCTCCTCTTGCCGGGGCCTTGTTGCCTTGCCGGAGCGCGTGGCGCGTCGCGGCAAGTTCCTTGGCGTGTCTTGGTTGGCTTTCCCGGCAAGCTTTTCTTGTCGGGGCCTTGTCTCTTGAGCTTAAATACTTTGTTCTTGAATGGCTCTAAAGGAGTCATGGAGGATCTTGGCGTTCGCCCTGCCAGCCTTGCCGCGGGGTGCTGCAACTGCCCGTGCACAAGTTTGGGGTACTAGGGTACCCCTATTCTAGTACACCGACAGTTATCATCACTACAAAATACCAAAAACATTACTTTTGCTACCATTACCTTTGCTATCGTTATCACTACTATCATATTACTTTGCTACTAAACACTTTGCTGCGGATATTAAGTTTCCAGGTGTGGTTTAATTGACAACTCAGCTGCTAATACTTGAGAATATTCTTTGGCTCCCCTTGTGTCGAATCAATAAATTTGGGTTGAATACTCTACCCTTGAAAATTGTTGCGATCCCCTATACTTGTGGGTTATCAACACTATTTTCTAGCGCCGTTGCCGAGGAGCATATCTCTATTCTTTGAGTCACTTGGGATTTATATATGCTTATCATTATGAAGAACTTGAAAGACGCTAAAACAAAAATTTATCCCTCAACTACGAGGGGAGGTAAGGAACTGCCATCTAGCTCTGCACTTGATTCACCTTCTGTTTTGAGTAAGCTTGCGACACCTATACATGCTTATGCTATTAATTCTGATATGTCGCGTGTTATTGATGATGCCACTTCTACTATGCATGATACTTATGATGAGACTACTTCTATGCTTGATACTACCGTGCCACTTGGTGAATTTCTTGATGAACAACTTGCTAGGGCTAGAGAGAATGAAATTGTTGAAACTGGTAATATTGATGAAAGTGATGATGAAGACTCTCCCCCTAGATATGAATTACCTGTTGTGCCTGAGGGCTATGTTATGGATGAAGAAACTTCTAGAGATTTTCTTGCTTGCAATGATAGGAGTGATCTTAAGAAATTATTATCTAAGCTGAAACAAAAAACTCTGAATGCTAGAATGAAATACGATCCCGCTTATGCTACTTCACCTATCTTTGTTACTGATAAGGATTATGATTTCTCTATTGATCCTGAGGTAATTACTTTAGTTGAATCTGATCCTTTCTATGGTTATGAATGTGAAACTGTTGTGGCACATCTTATTAAATTAAATGATATAACCATCCTATTCACTAATGATGAGAGAACTCGCTACTTTTATATCCTTAAATTATTTCCGTTCTCCTTAAAGGGTGATGCTAAGATATGGTTTAATTCTCTTGATCCTGGTTGTGTGCGTAGTCCCCAGGATATGATTTATTACTTCTCTGCTAAATATTTCCCCGCTCATAAGAAACAAGCCGCTTTAAGGGAAATATATAATTTTGTGCAAATTAAAGAAGAGAGTCTCCCACAAGCTTGGGGGAGGCTTCTCCAATTACTTAATCCTTTGCCTGATCGTCCTCTCAAGAAAAATGAAATACTTGATATCTTTTATAATGGACTAACTGATGCTTCCAGAGACCACCTGGATAGTTGTGCTGGTTGTGTTTTCAAGGAAAGAACACCAGATGAAGCTGAAATTCTATTGAATAATATGTTGACTAATGAAAATAATTGGACACTTCCTGATCCAATTCCTGAACCAACTCCTAAGCCAACTCTGAAAAAGAGGGGTATTCTATTTCTCAGTCCTGAAGATATGCAAGAGGCAAACAAATCTATGAAGGAAAAATGTATTAAAGCCAAAGATGTTAAGAATTTACCTCCTATTGAATAAATACATGGTCTTAGTTTACTGCCTGTTGAAGAAATACATGGTCTTGATAACCCGACATTGGTAGTAAAGGTAAATTCTCTCTATAGATATGATAAAGCTGAAATTCCATTTACTAAGTTTGCTAGCCCATGCTTGGATGAGTTTGATGACTTTGTGGTTAAGCAAGAAAACTTCAATGCTTATTTTGGTAGAGAATTGAAACACAATGCTGATATGCTTGAACACTTGGGTGATTATATGGCTAATGTTAAAGGTGAACTTAAACTTATTAGTAAACATGCTTCTATGGTTAGCACTCAAGTAGAACAAGTACTTAAAGCTCAGAACGATTTGCTCAATGAGTTAAATAGTAAGAAAAATGATAATGTTGCTAGTGTTATGACTGGAGGTGGTAAAATGACTCAGGAACCATTGTATCCTGAGGGCCATCCTAAGAGAATTGAGCAAGATTCTCAGAGAAATATTATTGATGCACCTAGTCCTTCTAAGAAGAAGAAAAATAAAAATGATAGGACTTTGCATGCTTCTAGTGAACCTGTTATTGACACACCTCAGAATCCTAATGATATTTCTATTTCTGATGCTGAAACACAATCTGGTAATGAACATGAACCTATTAATAATGTTAATGATGATATTCATGTTGATGCTCAACCTGGCAATAATAATGATGTGGAGATTGAACCTGCTATTGATCTTGATAACCCACAATCAAAGAATCAACGTTATGACAAGAGAGACTTTGTTGCTAGGAAGCACGGTAAGGAAAGAGAACCATGGGTTCACAAACCCATGCCTTTTCCTCCTAAACCATCCAAGAAAAAGGATGATGAGGATTTTAAGCGCTTTGCTGAAATGATTAGACCTATCTTCTTGCGTATGCGTTTGACTGATATGCTCAAAATTAATCCTTATGCTAAGTACATGAAAGAAATTGTTACTAATAAAAGAAAGATACCGGAAGCTGAAATTTCCACCATGCTTGCTAATTATACTTTTAAGGGAGGAATACCTAAGAACTAGGTGATCCAGGAGTACCAACTATACCATGCTCCATTAAAAGAAACTATGTTAAAATTGCTTTATGTGATCTTGGAGCCGGCGTTAGTGTTATGCCTCTCTCTTTATATCGTAGAATTGATTTGAATAAGTTGACACCTACTGAAATATCTTTGCAAATGGCTGACAAATCAACTGCTATACCTGTTGGTATTTGTGAGGATGTGCCTGTTGCGGTTGCAAACGTTACTATTTTAACGGACTTTGTTATTCTTGATATTCCCGAGGATGATAGTATGTCTATTATTCTTGGAAGACCCTTTTTGAATACTGCAGGGGCTGTTATTGATTGCACCAAAGGCAATGTCACTTTTCATGTTAATGGTAATGAGCATACGGTACACTTTCCGAGGAAACAACCTCAAGTTCATAGTATAAACTCTATTGGAAAAATTCCAACGATTATTTTTGGAGGTTTTGAATTTCCTCTTCCTACTGTCAAGAAGAAATATGATATTCTTATTGTTGGGGATGTGCATATCCCCGTCAAGGTAACCCAGTGTTATTTGAAAATTCTCCGGTTCCATGTTATTCGAAATGAGTTTGTTAACAAGACCCGATCAACCTTGTTAGTGGATTCCTTTTGATGAGCATGAGATGGATGAATTCAGAAAACACAACCCTCTTTACCCTCCTTTTTACTTTCTATTATTTATATTAAATAAAGAAAAAAAAATTAATTTATGTCTGTTTTCTGAATTATCCTTGCAATAAAAAATACCCCCAAAAAAGTTCTCCAAATGCCCTGAAAATTTAATATGATTTTTTCTAGAATATTTTAGAATATCTGGCACTAAGAACATAGTAGGGGGAGCAAGCACCTGGCCACGAGGGTGGAGGGCGCGCCCTACCCCCTGGGCACGCCCCCTGCCTCATGGGCCCATGGTGGCTCCCCTCCACTTATTCCAGCTACCACACATTCCCTCTTCCTCCCACAAACACCACTAACTAGCTAAAACCTAAGTCCAAGCTCATTTTGCTGCCATTTTCGATCTCCTTGCTCAAAGCACCTCTCACAAAACTGCTTTGGGGGATTGTTCCTTGGTATGTGACTCCTCCAATGGTCCAATTAGTTTTTGTTCTAGTGCTTTATTCATTGCATATTTTTGCTGCTTAGGTGACCCTGTTCTTGAGCTTGCATGTCAAATTTATATGGTCAAAAGTAGTTTTGATGCATGATATTGCCTCTAGGCACTTGTAGGAGTAGTTGCTATCAATATTGTTGAGTTTGGTTCACTTTTATTTTGAAGTTACTAAAATTTCAGAAATTTTTTAGAGGAAGAAATATGTTTAGGAAAATTTACCAAGGTGGTCCTTCAAGGAAGCAAGGACCCAGGCTCGGAATGCGCGATGCCGATGAAGAATCACCGAGGGAAGCTCAAGTGCGGGCTTGTGAATGGCCTTCAGAGGACTTTATGGATCGAGCAGGAATCAAGGAAGAATTTAATCCATATGTGTGTAATGCTGATCTTGAGAGCTTCAAGGCAGACAAATGCCGCCAGTACCACCATCTCACTGATTCCTTTGTGAGCAGGTTTGAATTTTCATCATCACGCAATTCTCAAACTGTCCTGTTTGATCTCTATGAAAATTCTTATACTATGGACTTAGAGGATTTTAACACTGCTTGCAAACTTCCACAATGGGGTAGTCCTAATGAACTTCGCAAATCTGAATTTAGAGATTTTCTTGCTAGTATAACTGTGGGGGAATCTAGAGACATAACACAAGCTACCATAGGGAGCATTCACTTTCCTGCTATACATTATTTTGCTGTCTTCATAGGTAGGAGCATAAATGGCAAGGATGAAGCATGTCACATGTGTGTCCCTAACCTTAGTGTTCTCAGGAGTGCTGTATTAGAAGATAGACATTATAATTTGGGAGCCATTGTTGCACGTAGGTTGCATTATAATAGATTTAGTGGAGATTTCTTCGGTGGAATTTATGCAACCCGTCTAGCTAATTTTCTTGGTGTACCCATACATGGGTATGATATTGAGTTACCTCCTATTTATTTGGATTATGAGGCCATGGTTCATCATCAGTTTGTTAAGAGGAATGATCAGTTCCTCTAGTACCGACTAATCTTTGACAGACGACACACCTATCACGTCGCTCTCCTTGCTCCTGCTTTCTTTGACTTTCAGGCAAAAGGGAGATATGTTATAACTAGGGAGGAGGCGGACGAGTATAAGAGGAGGACGGAGACAGCCCGTTTCCAAGCGGCAGCTCACGAGGCAATATCTGATGCATCTCAGTACAACCCCAGCTACAACTTTGGATATCCACCAGGCCAGCCGTGGCCATAGACCAACTTAGGCCAAAAGCCTAAGCTTGGGGGACTATGTATTTCTCACCGACATTACATTCATATTCACACACTCATTGCTAGTTGTCGGTGCTCATACTTTTTCATTGTATCATCCATGCTAGCTTATTTTCCTTTTTATGCTTTCTTCTTGTGTGTTTAATAAACCTTAAGAAAAAGAAAAAAAATAGTTGTAGCTTTTAATTAGTTTACTTTCCATGCTTGTAGTAGTAATTAAAAAGAAAACCCAAAAAGATTTCTCGTTCTTCTTTTGCTTGTTGGGAGCTTTCCTGTGTAAATAGTTTTATTTCTTTCTTGCCTTTGGGGGTCGAGAGGAGAAGACCATAATTAAAATGTTAAAGTGGCTCTTATATGCATTATTGTTGATCTGACAAAAGAGCCCATATTACCTAGTCTTCTCTCTTGAATTGAATTCTTGCAGATTCCAGCTTAGTCCAATGCACGTGCACTATTATTATTATCCACACTATTCGGTCATGCAAGTGAAAGGCAATAATGATGATTATATGATGAACTTATTGAGATGAGAAAAGCTGGTATGAACTCGACCTCTCTTGTTTTTTTAAATATGATTAGTTCATCGTTCCCGATTCAGCCTATTATGAATAAACATGTTTGCAATGACAATTAGAGATTATAGTTGCTTATGCCATGCTTAATTAGCTAGGAGCTTATAATGGTTTACCTTGCGTGCCAACATGCTATTAAAATGGTTGTGATGTGGTATGATAGGGTGGTATCCTCTTTTGAACGATTCGAGTGGCTTGACTTGGCACATGTTCACGCATGTAGTTGAAACAAAATCAACATAGCCTCTAGGATATTTATGTTCATGGTGAATTATATCCTACTCATGCTTGCATTCGGTGTTGATTAATTTTAATGCATGTTCATGACTGTTGTCGCTCTCTAGCTGGTCGCTTCCCAGTCTTTTGTTAGCCTTCACTTGTACTAAGCGGGAATACTGCTTGTGCATCCAATTCCATAAACCCCAAAGTTATTCCATATGAGTCCACCATACCTACCTATATACGATATCTACCCGCCGTTCCAAGTAAATTTGTATGGGCCAAACTCTAAACCTTCAAATAAATATCATGTTTTGTATGCTTGAATGGCTCATGTATCAACTAGGGCTGTCTGTATCTTCCATGTTAGGCGGGTTATTCTCAAGAGGAGTGGACTCCGCTGCTCACTCACGAGAAAATGGCTGGTCACCGGGATGCCCAGTCCCATGCTTTATGCAAATCAAATAAAAATAAATTCAAACAAAACTCCCCCGTGACTGTTGTTAGTTGGAGGCACTCGTTATTTCGAGCAAGCCATGCATTGATGCTTGTTGGTGGACGGGGAGTATAAACTTTACCATTCTGTTTCGGAACCACCTATAATGTGTGTAGCATGGAAGATATCACCATCTCTTGGTTGTTATGTTGACAATGAAAGTATACCGCTCAAAATATTATTTATATCTATTTCAAAACCGAGCTCTAACACCTCTACAAATCCCTGCTTCCCTCTTCGAAGGGCCTATCTATTTACTTTTATGCCGAGTCATCATCCTCTTATTAAAAAGCACCAGTTGGAGAGCACCACTGTCATTTGCATCCATTACTGTTAGTTTACATTGAGTATGACTTGACTGGATCTCTTTTACCATGAATTACAATGTCTAGTCAGTCCTTGATCTTTAAAGGTGCTCTGCATTTATGTTTTGCGGTCTCAGAAAGGGCTAGTGAGATACCATCTTGTTATATCATATCATAATTGTTTTGAGAAAGTGTTATCATCCGAGATTTATTATTATTGCTTGCTAGTTGCTTATGCCATTGATATGAGTAAATATGAGACCTAAATGTTATTGTGAATATGGTTAGTTCATAATCTTTAATGAAAACTTGAATGCTGGCTTTACATATATACAACAACAAGAGCAAACAGAGTTTGTAAAAGTTTTTCTTTATCACTTTCAGTTTATCAACTGAATTACTTGAGGACAAGCAAAGGTTTAAGCTTGGGGGAGTTGATACATCTCCATCGTATCTACTTTTCCAAACACTTTTGCCCTTGTTTTGGACTCTAACTTGCATGATTTGAATGGAACTAACCCAGACTGCGCTGTTTTCAGCAGAATTGCCATGGTGTTATTTTTGTGCAGAAATAAAAGTTCTCGGAATGACCTGAAAATTAATGGAGCATTATTTTGGAATATATAAGGAATATTGGAAGGAAGATCCACGTCAGGGGGTGCCCCACCTGTCCACGAGGGTGGGGGCGCGCCTGCCCCCCTGGGCGCGCCCCCTGCCTCGAGGGCCCCTGACGCTCCACCAACCTCAACCTGGACTCCATATATTCACTTTTGGGGAGAAAAACCAAGAGAGAAGGATTCATCGGGTTTTACGATACGGAGCCACCGCCAAGCCCTAAACTCTCTTGGGAGGGCTGATCTGGAGTCCCTTCGGGGCTCCTGAGAGGGAAATCCGTCACCATCATCATCATCAACCATCCTACACCACAAATTTCATGATGCGCACCGCCGTGCGTGAGTAATTCCATCGTAGGCTTGCTGGACGGTGATGGGTTGGATGAGATTTATCATGTAATCGAGTTAGTTTTGTTAGGGTTTGATCCCTAGTATCCACTATGTTCTGAGATTGATGTTGCTATGACTTTGCTATGCTTAATGCTTGTCACTAGGGCTCGAGTGCCATGATTTCAGATTTGAACCTATTATGTTTTCATCAATATATGAGAGTTCTTGGTCCTATCTTGCAAGTCTATAGTCACCTATTATGTGTTATGATCTGTTAACCCCGAAGTGACAATAATCGGGATACTTACCGGTGATGACCGTAGTTTGAGGAGTTCATGTGTTCACTATGTGTTAATGCTTTGGTCCGGTACTCTATTAAAAAGAGGCCTTAATATCCCTTAGTTTCCGCTAGGACCCCGCTGCCACGGGAGGGTAGGACAAAAGATGTCATGCAAGTTCTTTTCCATAAGCATGTATGACTATATTCGGAATACATGCCTACATTACATTGATGAACTGGAGCTAGTTCTGTGTCACCCTAGGTTATGATTGTTGCATGATGAACCGCATCCGGCATAATTCTCCATCACCGATCCATTGCCTACGAGCTTTCCATATATTGTTCTTCACTTATTTACTTTTCTGTTGCTATTGTTATCATCACTAAACAATACCAAAAACATTAGTTTTGCTACCGTTACCTTTGCTATCGTTATCACTACTATCATATTACTTTTCTACTACACACTTTGCTGCAGATATTAAGTTTCCAGGTGTGGTTGAATTGACAACTCAGCTGCTAATACTTGAGAATATTCTTTGGCTCCCCTTATGTCTAATCAATAAATTTGGGTTGAATACTCTACCCTTGAAAACTGTTGCGATCCCCTATACTTGTGGATTATCATGGAGCCGGGCAACCCAACTATTGACCGAAGACACAATTTGAAACCAATGCATATAAAGCAATATCCGAGAACATTTTGCCGAGGACTCATCGGAGTACCTAGGCTTTTGGCAGGTTTGGCTCTAGTCGCAGCTCCGTGTTTGATATTGCCTGCCAGACTTATGCTAGAAACACACAAATAGGCTAAAAGTGCCATAAGCTTGAAAAACCAAAAACTTCAGTAAATCTTTATGTCCAAACTAAATCAAGTTTTTGGTGCTAATCCAAAATTGGTCTTAATATTTTATTTATATTTTGGTGCCTCCGTCGTGCTTTAACATGACACATCCTGTCTCTAGACTGCAAGTAGGTTAGTATCATCTTCAACCTCCTTATCCCGAAGGCTGAGTGCTTCTCCGAGGCTAGTTTAGCGAACTAAACTCGAGCGGCTTTAGAGAGAAGCAAGGCTATCCTGCTATTGACCATACACTCAAGTCAAAAAAGGAGCGGTAGAACAAGACTTTGCAACGACCAAGAAGAAAACACATTTACTATAAGACGACTCATATAAATTTTAAGAGCCCCAGTTAACATGGGCAAAGGAAGCTTTTTTAACAAACAACGTATGTGAGCATGGTCAAACCGAACACAAATTAAAAATTTAAAACTTTGAGCATGAAAGCGACTTAGCTGGTTAATGTGTTCGGCATTGATGACGCAGTCCGAGCTTGGTGCGGGACAAGGTTCCAGCACCCAGGCTGGTCCCGAGGTGGCCGAGCAGGGAGCTCGACACTCCGAAGTGGCTACACAACATGGCGTTGTGGTGAGGTGAAACCCGAAGTAATTTGGTAATCGGAGGCGGGGCGATGACATCGGCACACCGAAGTGACCACGTGACGCAGTCAAAATTCATTACTTGCGCACATAAAACAGTGCGAGCAAGAAACAATAATGATTGAGAAAGTTTTTTTTGCATAATTAATCGGGTAAGTTTGGCCTGGGTGCCAAGATTAGTTCGACGAAGTGGCAGCCCGGAGATGTCGATGAAAGTCGCCATGCGCGGGACGACAACATCGGCCTGGTATGATCCGAACTCATTGTGCGGAGGTGTCGGTCGACACGACGGCTGCCAGTCTGATCACGTATGCTACCTGTTGCATCAATCCAATCTTGATGGACATGAAGCAACTGATAGTGCTAATTGCATCAGGGAAGCACATGAAAGTGAGACCATTAGTGAAAGTGTAGATGGCCTCCAAACTTAATTAAATAATAGAGAAATGGAAAAATCAAATCTCCCTGTGACTGCGCTGAGATTGGTCTGGTGTGATCGGCATAGGCTGGACGACGACGTCGGATTGCTGAGGTGGCGGCATGACATAGTCCAGGTTGATTATTGATATGTCTCCAACGTATCTATAATTTATGAAGTATTCATGCTGTTATTTTGTCATTCTTGGATGTTTTACAATCATTTTATAGCAACTTTATATCATTTTTTGGGACTAACCTATTAACGTAGTGCCCAGTGCCAGTTGCTGTTTTTTGCTTGCTTTTTACATCGCAAGAAATCAATATCAAACGGAGTCCAAACACCGCAAAACTTTACGGAGATTTTTTTGGACCAGAAGGAACCCAATGGGCCAGAGATGCACCTGGGGGGTCCCCCGATGGGGGCACAACCCACTAGGGCGCGCCAGGGCCCCCTGGCATGCCCAGGTGGGTTGTGTCCACCTCGGTGGCCTCTCGTACCCCTTCTTTGCACTATAAATACCCAAATATTCCTAAACCCCTCGGGGTTAACCTAGATCAGAAGTTCCGCCGACACAGGGCTCCGTAGCCACCTAAAACCAATCTAGACCCATTCCGACACCATGCCGGATGGGGGAATCATCTTCGGTGGCCATCTTCATCATCCCGGCGGCCACCACGATGAGGAGGGAGTAGTCCACCATCGGGACTGAGGGTTTGTACCATTAGCTATGTTTTTAATCTCTCTCTCTCTCTCTCTCTCTCTCTCGTGATCTATATCATGGGCTTTGTTAATATAGTCGGATCATATGATGTTTCTCCCCTCTATACTCTTGTTGTGATGAATTGAATCTTTACCCTTTTAAGTTTTGTCATGTTGGATTGAACGTTCGGATTTGAGAACACAGGATGTATGTCTTGCAGTATGAATACTTGAGGTGACAATGGGGTATCTTATTGATTCACTTGATATATGTTATGGCACTCAACTTGCGGATTCCCGTGGTGATATTGGGGTAATCTTTGCATAGGGGTTGATGCACGTTTTAATTATGTTTTCTCCGATAGAAACTTTGGGGTCCCTTGTAGTTCTTTATGTGGATTGAGTATTATGAATCTGAATTTGTTTTGGTGTTATTCTAGTATGAACTCTAGGATAGATCGAACGGAAACAATAGCTTTGTGTTATTTTAGTACGAACTCTTGAATAGATCGAACGAAAAGAATAGCTTTGAGGTGGTTTCATACCCTACAAACAATTTCTATCTTTCGTTCTCCGCTAATAGGAACTCAGGAGTGATTCTTTATCGCACTTTGAGGGATAATTATATGATCCAACTATGTTAGCTCTATTGACAGATCGCACTAGCGAAAGTACGGACCCTACGCCTTGTTTTTAAGCATTGCAATACCATTTTTGTGCCTGTTTACTATTTGCTACCTTGCTATTATTATTTATTTAGATTATGAAAATATATTTCTACCATCCATATTACACTTTTATCACCATCTCTTCGCCGAACTAGTGCACCTATACAATTTTCCATTGTATTGGGTGTGTTGGGGACACAAGATATTTCTTGTATTTGGTTGCAGGGTCATTTGAGAGAGACCATCTTAATCCTACACCTCTCACGGATTGATAAACCTTAGGTCATCCACTTGAGGGAAAATTGCTACTGTCCTATAAAACTCTGCGCTTGGAGGCCCAACACGTGTCTACAAGAATAAATTTGTGTAGTAGACATCAAGCTCTTTTCTGGCGCCATTGCCGGGGAGGTGAGTGCTTGAAGGTATATCTTTAGATCTTGCAATCAAATCTTTTAATTTCTTGTTTTATCACTAGTTTGGTTTATAAAAGAAAACTACAAAAAATGGATTTGAGGATGCATCATATTATTGATCATCTTTATAATATCTTTCTTGAAAATGATGGTTCGGAAAATTGTGCTCAATTGTCAGAAGAAGAAGCCAATAAAATGCTTGGCACAAAATATTTGAATGAGGAGCATGCTTGCAATGTTGTTAGTGTGAATTCTTTGAATATCCAAAATGCTAATGATGATTGCACAAGTCATGACAAAAATGTTTCTTATAAGCATGTCACTTTTTGCAGAGTGAATTCGGAGTGCAATTGCACACCAAAAAGGGAAGATAGATTTTGTAAGAAGCATACCTATTTAGAAACAAAAAGGTTGCAAGAGAGGCTAGATGATTGTGCTGAAAGATTTAATTTTTTCGCCATCCTTATGAACTTTGCAATGAACGTGGTCATTTAAATCTCCAATGCAATTTCTTTCATGATCAAATCATGTACAAAAATTGTGATAACTTGATTACCCTTGAGCATCGTAAAGAGCTTAGTCTTCTTTTGGGGTATGAAGAAATGAAACGTATAACTAAGGGTATTCCAAAATTTAATCTCGAGAGGTTTCCTGATTTTGATCTAGAAGAAATTTATATGTTTTGTGCGGTAAATTGCATTGAGAATCCTTATATTGCCAACTACCTAAAGACAAGAAAACAAATGGAATATGAAGAGAGTACTAATGAAAGGGAAAATGTTTCCCAATAGCCTCCTAGTGTTTATTATGATGAATCAGGTAATGGGGAGGAGCTTCCTATCCAATCAATCTCTTCAACGAGAAGCTTGAAAAAATTAATTAAACCCACACATGATGTGGTCAAGAAGAATAAAAGAAGAAAGAATAGAGGTAAAAAGGTATCTCTCCCAAATAATGTTGCTCCCATCACCATCATGCCTCATGAAAGTGAATCAAATATGTTGATGGAGGATGATGATTTTGTTATGCCTATTACTTGTTGTGATGATTATGATTGGATGATAACGATATCCCTTATGATCTTGAAAATCTTTTTAGCACTTGCTTGGAAGAGTATGATAATAATGTTTGGTATACTATTGGTGCCATCCATGCTATTGATAAGAATGATTGTGATGATATGCAAAACCACAAGCTTGGGGATGCTATGTTTGACGAGTATGATATGTGTGAAGATTTATTTGCTGGAAATAATGCTTGTCATAAGCTTGGGGATGCTTTGCTTAATGAATATGATCCTTTGATTCCTTCTACTTTCGATAAGAAAATTTATTATGATGATAGCATGACTCCTATTTATGATGATTACATTGATGAAAGTGGGTTTGGAAGAGTGTCAACTCTAGGTAGTAGTGATCCCACTTTTTTGGAGGGTGTTGAATCTTATTAAATTATTGATGAAAGTGGATTTGGAGAGGTCATGACTTTATTTAGTGATACATCCACTATTTTGCAAGAGGTTTTAATTGACTATGACAATGAAGTTGCTATCTATGATGATTATTATGATGACATGTATGCCATAAAGAGTAATAAATCTTCTATGCTTGTGCATCATGAAAAGAGTGTTGTATGTGATAGTTATATTGTTGAATCCATTCATGATGTTTCTGAAGATCATTATGAGGAAGGAACTTATGCTGTTACATATCTCATAATATCAAGTTTCTTCTCTATGTGTTGATTGTTTTGAAGTTGCACTTGTTTTGCCTTCCTATGCTAGTTGATTCTTGTTCCCATAAGCTGTTTGCTCACAAAATCCCTATGCATCGGAAGTGGGTTAGACCTAAATGTGCTAGTCATATGCTTCATGATGCTCTCTTCATGTTTCAGTTTTTATCTTTTATGCGAGCATCATTGAAATCATCATGCCTAGCTTAAAAGCACTACTAGGAAAAGGGCTAAAGATGGAATTGACACTAATGGCGCACCAGAGAAGTTTTGCGCCACTACTATATACTAATGGCGCACCATGTGGGGATGCGCCATTAGTGTGGAAGACACTAATGGCGCACCAGGCACACGGTGCACCACTAGTAACAAAATGTTTTTTCATTTTTTCAAACATACTAATGGCGCATCCGGGCAGAGTGCGCCATTAGTAGTTAGAATTACTAATGGCGCACCAGCCATAAAGTGCGCCACTACTGTATTTTTTTTACTTTTTTGTAAAACTACTAATGGCGCACTATTGCATAGTGCGCCATTACTAGTTTAAACTAGTAATGGCGCACTGTGCCACAGTGCGCCATTAGTATAATTTTTTTTACTTTTTTGCAAAACTACTAATGGCCCATGTCTGTGTGGTGCGCCATTAGTAACCTGGGACCAGCTAGATATTTTTGGACAGCCACACCTACACACTCACTTTCCCCACTTCATTCCCCCCACCTCCTTCTCTAAGCTTGTCGGCTGCCTCCTCCTCCTCACCTCATTTGCACCATAGATTCATCAAAATTAAGTGTTGAAATTACCTTTTTTGATAGTTAAGTAAGGGGAAAGCTATCTTCATGTTGTAGATCTACTTTTTTTCTCCCTAGCTCGCTCCAACAACGTGCACATGCACTTTTTGTGGCCTAGCTAGATCTATGTATGTTTGTGGTGTTGCATATGTTTGTGGTGTTGCATATATGTTTGTGCTTGCAGGTACCGGTATTTGAAATGCGATAGTTGCCAATATTTTGCCGGAATGTTGATTCATTTCCGTTTCAGTGAGAATTTTGGCACTATGCATTCTTTTTGGTCCTATTTTTAGGGAAAGTCATGCCAAATTTTTTTCTTGGTTCTAAAATATTGTTTTGCTCTACCCCGCAGGCGACCATGGTCCGCACGATGACCGAAGGCATCGTGAATAGGTTTTTGAGCCCCGCAAAGGCTGAGATGCTTCAAAAGAATGAGACGGAGATAAGATGTCCGTGTCGAAGATGCAAGCTGAAGAGCCTTATTGCGGACCCGGATTCTGGGCAGGTGCGGGACCACCTGCTCTTGCGTAGTTTCATGGATGGCTATCAGTGGCAAGGTGATGAAGATGACTATGAAGTCGTCCATGGGGGCCGGGCAAGAAATGAGGAAGGGCAGCAAGACAACCACCGCGGCTCGGACGGCGAGAAGACGAAGAATCTCTAGGACATGATCACGACGGTGATGCTGTACACAGTCATCATGTAGAAGATGCCGGACATGATGATGAGGAAGATGCCGGAGCAGACGAAGGGCATGATCATGAAGATCTAGATGCCGGAGGAGCAGACGACGATGGACCATCGATGGGCTGGGTGCAGGACCCTCATATTCAAGAGCTGCTTCTCAAGCAGATGGATAACGCAAGAGCTGCCGCCCGAGAGAAAGCCAAGCTGGATCAACTAGAGATAGACGCGGTTACTCCATTGTATGAAGGATGTAGACTCGAGGATACCCGCCTGAAAGTAATGCTCATGGCTTTGGAGATGAAGGTAAAACACAAAATGACCGATGCATGCTTCGACGAGAACATGTCATTCTGGCACAAACGTCTTCCCAAGGGGAACAAGTGCCCGACCAGTTCGAGGAGGCGAAGAAAGTCGTGTGTCCTCTGGATTTACTGCACATGAAATACCATGTGTGCATGAACAATTGCATCATTTATTGGGGCGAGCACACGGAGTCTACCATATGTCCAGTGTGCGGCGTCACTCGATACAAGAAGAGGAAGAAAGCTCCTTGAAAAGTGGTGTGGTACTTTCCGATCACTCCTCATCTGCAGCGGTATTTCGTGGACCCTAAGCTAGCAAAGCTCCTGCGTTGGCACACGGATAGGGAGGAGAAGAAGTGAGAAGATGACACAAATGATCCAGATATAAATAAAAAAGATAAGATGCCGAGTCACCCTAAGGATGGGAGCCAGTGGCAAGAGTTGAACTTCGAACACCCAGAATTTGGGAAGGATCCAAGTAACATCGTGCTGGGCGCGAGCACCGATGGAGTCAATCCGTTTGGCAGCCAGAGAAGCACACATAGCACCTGGCCTGTGATTGTGTGGATGTACAACCTTCCCCCTGGTTGTGCATGAAGAGGAAGTACATTCACATGAGTATGCTAATTGAAGGGCCGAAACAACCAAGGAACGACATCAATCTGTATCTGGGGCTGCTGAAAGAGGAGCTAGACACGCTGTGGAAAATGCCAGCCAATATGTGGGACGCCGCAGAGAAAGAATATTTCCCTATGAGAGCTGCACTGCTCACGACGGTGCACGACTATCTCGGTTACGGATATCTCGCGGGGCAGGTGGTCCACAGATTTTCTGGATGCGTCAGGTGCATGGATGACACAACATATCGCCAGCTAGATAGAGATCCCGCGTCTTCGAAAACCATGTTCATGGGACATCGAAGGTGGCTTCGCGACGACGACCCGTGGAGGAAATGCAAGGATCTGTTCGATGGTGAAACTGAACTTCGAAGTCGCCCGCGTACGAGGAGCGGCGAGGAAATAGATGGGCTGTTGAAAAATTGGAAAGATTGCCCACTGCGGGAAAGAAGCAAAAGGCGCCAGAGCCGGGAAAGAAGCGAAAGGCGCCAGAGCCGCTACTGAAGGTATGGAAAACGAGGTCTGTTTTCTGGGACTTGCCGTACTGGAAGATCCACCGTGTGCCTCACAGCCTTGATGCCATGCATATCATGAAGAACGTGTGCGAGAGTCTGCTTGGTACCCTGCTCAACATGCCAGAGAGGACCAAAGATGGGCCGAAAGCAAGGGCAGACTTGAAATCAATGGGCATCAGGCAGGAGCTTCATGCTAATGATGATGATGATGATGATGAGGCGAAGCAGGACACAGAAAGTCGTCGCAAAGGCAAAAAGGCCAAGAAGACCGGAAATGACTACCCTCCCGCGTGCTTCACTCTAAGTCAGGAGGAGATCGAGCAGTTTTTCACCTGCCTCGTAGGAGTAAAACTTCCTTACGGTTACGCGGGGAAGATAAGCAGATACCTAGACCCAGCGAAGCAGAAGTTCAGCGGGATGAAGTATCACGACTGTCACGTGCTGATGACGCAGATACTTCCAGTTGCAATCCGTGGGATCATGGACGCGCAAGTCCGTGAAATGCTATTTGGCCTATGCAACTTTTTCGACGTCATGTCTCGGAAGTCGGTTGGCGTGAGGCAACTCAGAAGGCTACATGAAGAGATTGTGGTGATACTATGCGAGCTTGAGATGTACTTCCTGCCCGCATTCTTCGATGTTATGGTGCATCTGCTGGTCCATATCATGGAGGATATCACCCAACTCGGGCCGACGTTCCTGCACAGCATGATGCCGTTCGAAAGGAGGAATGGTGTCATCAAAGGATACGTTCGCCACATGTCACGTCCAGAGGGAAGTATAGCCAGGGGCTTTCTGACCGAAGAGTGCATCTCCGACTGCACGAATTATCTAGGCATCGAGAACCCCGTTGGTCTGCCCGTCAACAGGCACCTCGGCAGGCTCGCTGGATGGGGTCACCGTGAGGGTCGCCGCGAAATGCATGTCAACTTCAAGGGTCGACTCGCCAACTTTGAAAGAGCAAACCTAGTCACGCTACAACACATAGACGTTGTCGATCCTTAGGTGGTAGAGCACAAAACCTTTATTGAGAAGACGTACAATGACCGAGGCCAACAGAGGACGGACGGAGATATAATCAAAGAGCACAACTCATGTTTCACGCGTTGGTTCAAGCAGAAGCTTCTATCGTACCCTTTACATGAGGATTCTTCCGCAGAAGAACAACTCATATTCGCCTTGTCACAGGGCGCCGAGCACAACCTGATGACCTATGAGGCGTACGATATCAACGGCTACACATTCTACACCGAGGACAAGGACATGAAGAGCGATGGTTATCAGAACTCCGGGGTAACGATGGAATCCTACACCGGTAACGACAAGGACAGATACTACGGAAGGATCGAGGAGATCTGGGAGCTGAGCTACGCTGGAGAGAAGGTCCCGATGTTCCGTGTCAGATGGGCCAAGAGCGTCCTAAAAGAAGACCGGTATTTCACCACCATGGTTATACCCGAAGCCAAATCCAAGACCGCGGGCGCAAACGTCACCGTGAAAAATGAGCTATGGGTACTGGCTTCCCAAGTGGACCAATGCTTCTTCATTACCGACCCGTCAAAGCCCAGTCGTGTTGTCGTGAGGAGAGGCAAAAGGAAGATCATCGGAATGGATGGAGTAGCCAATGAGCAAGACTTCGACAAGTACGGCGACCCGAAGATCGAACATGACGACGACGATGAAGTAGCAGCATACACCACAAGAAGAAGCAGGACCACCCTACCTAAAGGACGTCCGTTCCACAGAAGAACTCCATTTGCGAAAAACAAGGGCAAGAAGATTATGAACAGATAGCTAGCTAAGATCGACTGTATTTAAATCGTAGTCTTCATTTCTCGGTTGTATTTCTTGGGCACTTTTTGATATCATGAATATTTTTAAATTTCATGGGCACTTTTTGAATTCATGAATATTTTTTCAAATTTGATGATATTTTTTCATATTCAATATGATAAAATATTGAATATTCATGAGGACACTTGATCTCGATCCCCCTCCATCTCGATCTCTATTCCCCCTCCATCTCGATCTCGATGTCCCTTTATCTCGATTGCTATCCCTCTCCATCTCGATCTCGATCCCACCCGCACCCTCCCCCGCTAGCTCCACCACCGCTGATGACCCCCCGCACCCTCCCCTGCTCCACCACCGTTGACGAGCACCCCCCGCACCCTCCCCCGCTCCACCACCGCCGACGAGCACTCCCCGCACCCTCCCCCGCTCCCCAGTGAG
>NC_041382.1:131884390-131936918 GCF_002162155.2 Triticum dicoccoides | reverse complement strand
TCCACCACCGCCTCCCTCGCATCCGGCCTCCCTCGCGCTCTGCGGCTTCCTCATCTTCCTCAATGTCTTTGCCTTCCTCCGCGCCGTCGGTGCCGAGTAGCGACGCAGCACCGTACGCCCCCCGACCCTCCTCCTCCCCTTGCCCCTCCTCCTCCTCCCCTTGCCCCCCGCCTGCGCCGGGGCTGATGGCCCCTTCTTTGTCTCGCAGGGCAAGGTCTCCGGCGCCTCTACGACACCAACGCCTCCACCGTCTACGGCGTCTCCGCCTTCTTCGTGCTCCTCCTCGCGCAGCTGCTGGTCTCTGGCGTCACCCACTGCCTCTGCTTCGCCGTCTTTGTCGTCACCCGCTGCCTCCTGCCCCGCCCGCTCGCCGGTCGGTCCGCACCCTGCGCCAAACTACTTGTCGACCTCTCAGGTTCTGCTCTGATCCTTGCTTGCTTGTGTACAAAGGGTGCCCTGCCCTGCCCTGCTCCTTGCTTGCAAAAACATGTCCTGATACTTTCAGTACAAAGGGTGTCTTGCAGAGAAATAAACACATCAATGCCTTTAAATGGTGCACTCTGTAAGAAATTAATAACCTAGCATCACAATTCAGAAATACTCCTGCTACTCATGTAGGTGCTGCATGAGTTTTTTTTGGTTTCGTTACTGGTAGGTAGGTTGATAAGGAGAACTGCATATTTGACAGGCACAATGTCCTGTTTTTTTAGTAGGAGCACATTTTACATACAGTTTGGAGTACTAGCTTGCCGAATCTGAATGAATGCTCTGTCCTGAATATTTGGAGTACATGATTAACTGATGGTGCCATTTGGAGTACATTTTCTTGCGGTAATACATTCTGTAATTTTGAACTTGCTACTCCACATGCTTGCTGTTAGTAAATTTTAAACATGATGTCATGGAGTAACTTGTTCCTGCCAATGAATTTATAATTGCACACACACATACTTGTTCAGCAGAAAATGAATTTTACAAGATATGTACTGGTCGATATTATTTGCTGCATTGACAGTGCTATTGTGCTAATCTTCAGTTAGGAGTTTACTGAAACTGTTGTATTCTGTAACTACTGCTAATATTCAGTTAGGAGTTTACTGAAACTATTGTATTCTGCAAATGCTGCTAATCTTCAGTTAGGAGTTGGGAGTTGTCTGGACTATTGTCTGTATTAGATATAAGTAGAAGGAGTTGAATAGAAGTACTAGTTGGTACTTGCATTATGCATGTTGCATAGATGTAGTCAAGTGATTGTGTCATGGTTTTGGTTCTGTTTTTAAAAAGGAAAGTCAGTTGTTCAGGCTTCAAGAAAATATTTTCTCAGAATATTACTGCTAAGCCCAAGCTTGTTAATCAACATGTACATTTCTGTCATATATTGCTAATGTCTGCTCAGATGTGTGCTTGCTATTGTCACCTATCTTTTTTTCTTCTACATGATATGGAACCTTATGATACTGCACCAATAGCCTTTGTGCATCCAAGTTATCAAACTATGTGAACTAGAAACAGAAATAGAAAGAATTGATCATTACTTTTCTGAACTATCGCAGAAGCCTAAGTAGTTCTTTCAAGTTCGTACATTAAAAGGCTTGTTTCACAATTTCTGAATTACTTGTGATGCCTCTGAATTACTTGTGATCACATTGAGAAAGACTTGCAAAGATGATGAATATCTTTTACAAAAAACAATTTCTGTAAACACGTTAGTAACTCTGCTAGTTTGCTGGGTTTTGTCTCCAACCATTGTGTCGTGATGAATTTGCAGGTACCCCGAGAGGCCCTTGAGTTTGCCGGAATGTCGATTAACTTCCGTCCCGGCAAATTCGGGTACTCCATATGTCCTATTTTCAGCAAAGGTCATGCTGAAATTTTCCATGAATTTTAGCATGACTTTGCTAAAAATGGACATATGGGGTACTTGCAACTAATGCATGGGCCGGGGTATATTAGTACTTAGTTAAGTAGGATCAACTGCCCCGCCATTCTTGCTGCATTAAACCATAGGTGGAAATAGAGCCAAGTGATTAGGCCCAACTTAGAATTCTCTTTAGCATCAATAAACCCTAGATGATAAACCCAACATAGGTGGCAATAGAGCCAAGTGAATAGTGCCAAGTGATTAGGCCCAACCTAGGGTGCCTCGGCATCGATAAACCCTAAATGATGAAAACTTAACTTGTCTTCTATAGGGTGCCTCGGTGTCGATGAGAACCTAAATGATGTATGCTTAGGCTTTTAGGGTGCCTCAGCGTCGACAAACCCTAAATGATAAAAGCTTAGCTTTTAGGATGCCTCGGTGTCGACAAACCCTAAATGATGAGACCATGATCTTGTTCCTTGAAAATAACCAACTTTTTGACCAAACTTTTTTCCTATTTAGAGCGAAACATGTCCCACAACGATGAGGCCGGTGGTTCGGGCGGCAAGAAATTCTGGGAGCTGTCCCAGGAGTTGGAGGAAGAACCTCACCGCTATGAGGACTCCGCGGAAGACACCGATCCTGACTACACAACACCTAGTGGCATCGGGGATGACACCACTGATGATGGCACCGCGGATGCCACCACTGATGATGGCGGCACACGCACAGATGGCAGCCAACCGAAGAGGCAACGGAAGGACCGACGCCCGAACGTGCTCGGCACCGTCAGGGAGGAATTTACTAAAGTGAACTCCGACGGGCATCCAACGGTGCCCAAACACCTAGTCAAGGGGTACTCGATTCAGCTCGGGTGCATTCTCTGGAGCACCGCCTCGATCAGCACCGAGAACCTAAGGCATAAGGACCGAGGGAATTTGCGCAGCCTCCTCTTCACGAAGTTGCATGAACGATACAAGTTCCCCACTGAGTTCGCAAACACACGCCTCTCGGGTAATAAAGTGAACGGTGCCGCCCTCACGACGATGAGCACGGCCCTGTCTACTTGGCAAAGCACGGTGAAGGCAATGATTGACAAAGGTGATAGTTATGAGAAGATCTAGGCGAAATATCCTTTGATTAGCGAAGATGATTACAAGGAGTTCAAGATCAAGTGCAAGAGCCCGGGAACCTCCGAATCAAGTCAATGGGGGGAAAGAAATGCGACAGTTGAACATAGGGGTCCACCAAATCGGTCCCGGCGGTTACAGAGTGGCGGAGCCTGTATGGGACAAGGAGGACGCGGAGCATGCCGAGAAAGGCCTACCATCCCGCTTCGAGAAATACAGTGACAAGCAGACCAGGAACTTTCTCAGGGCCCGGTACAAGGAGGACCCGGTAACAAAGGAGCTTACCACGGATCCGAAGACCAAGGAGCTTGAGCTTGTTCTGGTAAGGAATACACCCCCGCGTAATTAGCTCCATATGGTTGCATTCTAATTAATCCCAAATATTTCTAAATGGTTCACGTTCCTTCCGCAGGACAAAGAAAGCAGTAGCGCGGGGTCGTCTCAGAGCTCCCCTTTTGAAACCCCTTTGAATAGGGCGTTGAACATAATGAAAAACAGGGATAAGCTCAATAAGCCGACGTTAGCTGGTCGTGTGGCCGGCAAAGGCTTGTCCACAAAATGGTCGTCATACTATGCCGCTGGTGGGAGAAAGGAGAAAAAGACCAGCTCGAAAAGCCAGTCGCGTGAGGTTGAAGCACACAAGGCGCAAGTGGCGCGGATTCCGGAGATGGTCCAAGAGCAAGTGCAACAACAACTGGGATCGACGCTCACCGGCATTATGCCTACCTTGATTCATGGGATAACAACGTGATTGCGGGTGGCCAACAGGGGCCGCCCCCGATTCCCAGCTTCACGGCCAGCAACTCGCACAACACGCAGGCAGCGCCATTGGTGTCTCCGGCGGCGGCGGTATTGGTGTCTACGGAGGTGGCGCCATTGGTGTCTCCGGCGGTGGCGGTATTGGTGTCTCCGACACCGGCATTGGAGCTTAATGCACCCGGGTGTACGCCGGCCGGCACCTCGCCAGCAAGCGGCCCCTCCGTCAGTTGCACGCCCGCCGTTGGCGGTGCCTCGACATTAATCGAGCTCGACGGCATCACGGTAACTAAGCCTCTCGGCTGAGGACTTCATCTCCTTGCCTTTGACTGGGCATCCCTGACGCCCTATATGTTTTCGCAGGGCGCCGCCGTCATTCCTTGCACTCTACTGCACTTCGTGGGCGGCGAGTTGGTCGATGTCGCCAAGGGCAGAATCGTTCAACCGGACAACCCCGTGTTCCACAGTAATCCAATGCCACCCACAATGTATAGGGTTGAAGTGGTTCGGGTGCTGCCAGGCTGCGATGAGCTGTTACCTCCGATTCGACCCGCTGGGGCCGACGAAGAAGATGAGATGACCCTCAGCGCCTGCGTAAGCTGGCCCCTGCTTTGGCCGAAGAGCTAGATTCATTTGGGGGCGGGCGACACCACCCCATAGACAAGACCGCCAGTCGTGCCGGCGCCAAGCCATGGCAAGAACGCCGCAACGCTACCGGACATGCCGGACATCCCTATGGCACAGGATCCGGATATGCATATGGCACAGGATCCGGACGACGACGACAACGACGATGGTACATTTACCAACGTCGATAAGTACTTTGCTGAACATGGGTACGGTGACGAGTTCTGCGGGCCTCCTTCTCAAGAACCCAAACAAGACCATCGCGATCTAGCTGGTACGGCGGAGAAACCCAATTCCAACATGCGTCGTCTGGCGTTCAGTTCTCAGGAGACGCCTCCAGCTGCCACCTTCACCGAGCCTCAGATAGCGGAGGTGCCAAATATTATCAGCCCCAACACGCTCAAGAAGGCGGTCTGTGAGCAGAACTCGGTCCCATTACAGTAGATCAAGAAGAAGGGCCGGAAACGGCAGACTAAAAAGGGAGCCGGTGCAGGCCAGCCGGCACCGAGTACGATCCGTGCTCAGGACGGGCCACCTTCACCTAAGGATATCTCGAGGAGGGTGCATGTGGCGGGTAGGGCGATGATACCGACAAATATGCTCAATGCTGCAACCGGTGCTATGCAGAGTCTGCACGACAGTGTTCTTTCTTTGGAGAAGCGGCGTCTCAAAGAGAATGATGTGGCATACCCAGTTTTCGTGGCCAAGGTGACAGAGGGCAAGGGCTTTGTGGATGGCGCCATCAGGGGTACGATCGTCCTGCGGTTTGATGACATCTTTGCTATGTTCAACCTTCATCTGCTGCACTACACCTTCCTTCAGCTGTTTTCGCTGAGTATGGAGATGCGGATCATTAGAGACAAGACCCCGGACATCGTGATCGCCGACCCCTTCTACATGCGTGCCAAGCTCTTGAGAAGCACTGGGGATCGCCAAGTCGAGAGTTCACACCTCAAAGACGTCATTCTGGCAAACCCAGATAAGGATAACTTGCTTGTGGCTTACTTTCCCGAGTAAGTCATCCCTTAACCGCCCTGTAACATATGATTTCTTAGATTTCGATCGTTCTTTTTTTTCTAACATTCCGTGTTCTGTGCAGTGACACACATTGCACACTCATCCTCTTAAGCCCGAAATATTCCATGGCCACGTATTTCGACCCGAACTGTAACTCCAAGATAGACTACACAAATATCAAGAAAGTTCTTGATGACGTTCTCCTCGGCTATGCCAAATCTGGAGGCACCTTCACCAGGGCAGTTCGTAAGTACGGCAAGCACCTGTTCACCCACAATACGATGTTCTGCTGCATCAAGCAGCCGCCTGGCGGTCAGAAGGATGCCTACTACGCCTTCCATCACATGCGGGCGATCGTAAGGGACCATCATCATCTTCTGCTACCAAATAATCTCAAAGATTGGGTCGCGAGCTTGTCGGCAATCCAGGACGCGGACATCAGACAAGAATTCTTTTGCATCCAGTCAGAGTTTGTGTACATCATCCATCAAGATGTCCTTCATACCTCGGGGCAGTTCTTCCTCAGATATCAACCGTCCAACATTTAGATAGACGGAATGCTACAAATGCAGGCTGACAACGCCCGCGATTTCATGACCATCACGACAGACGGCGGCTTCATCCACGCTCCTGTCCATGAGTCGAGTCGAAAGTAGTGATGTGTAGTTCTGAAACATTGATTGGCTCATGTTGTAATTAAACTTTAATGAATTGTATGTCTCTTTGGTTTGGACAATCGTTCAACTTAGACGTAATCGATGCTATTTATTAGTAGGACCATGAATCGTGCTATTAATGTCTTGCTTTTCTCTTCCGATCCTTTTATTGCATACTTATATATTGCTTATGTATGTATTGTCTGTTGTTTGGCTTGTGCATAGAGATGCCGTCATATGTCATGTACAAGGGTAAGGTTCCCGGAGTCTACGACGACTGGGAGGAGTGTCGAAGACAGGTTCACCGTTTCAGCGGTAACAGTTACAAAGGGTACACCACTAGGGCGGAGGCGAAATCTAGATACGCCCGCTATCTAGCGGGAGAGAGGAGGGAGCGTTGGAGGAACCGGATGAAGACCAGTTTCATCGCGATGATGCTCATCGTGATGACCGCAGTTCTCTTCTATGTGATGGTAGTTTAGATGATTGATATTGACTTGTAATGTGAAGACAAACTCGATACTCGCGGTCTCGAGAGTTGTAGTGTTTTATCTTTGTTCGGTCTTTGAATTCGGAGACTAATATGATGAATTGTATTCGGAGACTAATCTTCTATTGTATTCGATGAATCTACTGTTGCTGTGTGCTACTGTCTATATTCTATCAAATAATATATTTTGTAACCTGTGCAAAAATCAGAAAAGTAAAAAAACCTAACATTCATACTAATGGCGCATCACTACAGAGTGCGCCATTAGTATGCCAAAGTATACTAATGGCGCATCACCAAACAATGTGCCATTAGTTTGCCAAGTATACTAATGGCGCATCCATCCGCAGTGCGCCATTAGTGTGCCAAAGCACATGGTTAAATATGGCCCCTGGGAGGCATACTAATGGCGCATGGTGTTATATACTATTATCCAGTGCGCCATTAGTAATAAATACTACTGGCGTGATACTAATGGCGCACTAGTGATGCGCCATTAGTATGCAAAACTGGTGCACCATTAGTAGGCCTTTTCCTAGTAGTGAAGGCATAAAAGAAAAGCGCTTGCTGGGAGACAACCCAACACTTTTACCTAATGTTTTTGTGTGTTCACATGATTATGCTACTGTAGTAATCATGTTTTTTGCTTTTGTTTCAATAAAGTGCCAAGTAAAGCCTTTAGGATCTTGTTGGGTGATAGTTGCTTTGATCTTGCTGAAAAACAAAAACTTATGCGCTCACGAAAATAATTCTTATTTTTAACATAAGAGTGCTATTGAGATGATTCTTTTTGTAGAAGATTAATATAGAAATTGCTCATGTGGTCCTAAATTTTCAGAATTTTTGGAGCAGCATAAGGCCCTGTTTGGTTCGGCTGTGGATTTCTAAAAGCAGCTGTGAAAAATCTGTTGTGGAAAAATAGTTGTGAAAAATCTGATGTGAAAAAGATGTAGGTCATTTGACAAACCAGCTGATACAGCTTTTTCAGATTTGGCCCCGCAGCGGAATCAGATTTTGGAAAGCACGTCCTGGGCTACTTTCGTTTTTGGTTCAGATTTTGGCAGCGGATTTCTGGAATCGGATTCTACTGGGTTCGCCCTTTGGTTCAGATTCTGCTGCGCGGCAGCGGAATCCGTCGATAAAAGCCGAACCAAACAGGGCCAGTATGGTTTGAGTGCAGCTTACTACAGATTGTTCTATTTTTGACAGATTCTGTTTTCAATGCATAGTTTGCTTGTTTTCTAGTTTCTGTGGCTTATATTGCTCAATATAAATTGTAGAAATGATATGCTACAGTAAGCATTGTGTGAGAACAATTATGAACCTTGTCTTTGACAGTACCAAAAGTGGAATGGTTTGCTCTTTATCATACTAACCTATCTCACAAAGTTCCGTTAAGTTTTCTGTGATTGAAGTTTTCAAGTTTTGGGTGAGATATCGATATGAGGAGAATAAGGAGTGACAAGAACCTAAGATTGGGGATGCCCAAGGCACTCCCAAGGAAATATTCAAGGAATATCCAAGTAACTAAGCTTGGGGATGCCCCGGAAGGCATCCCCTCTATACTCTTCAACATTATCGGTAATCTCACTTGGAGCTATGTTTTCATTCATCACATGATATGTATTTTGCTTGGAGCATCAATTTATTTTGTTAGGATTCGCTTGCTGTTATTTAGAACAATGTTTTGCATCTTTTATTTCAATAAAAGAGTCAAGGATAGCCTTTACCATGCTTATTTTGCAAGTATACATGTTGCTGTTTGAAAATAGAAAGTTTACCGTTGTTGCAAAAATTCCCTAGAAAAGTCAGAATATGATAAAATGTTGAAACCTTTTGCAAAATGAGCTCTGATAAATTTTCTACAGTGTGGTAAATTTTCATAACTTTTGGAGTTAGGGAAGTATTGATACTCTTCCATTCTTTACAGACTGTGCTGTTTTGGCATATTGCTGTTATGTACGCATTGTTTGCATATGGTTGCTTGTTTAATGATCTTATTTGAGGATAGGAGTATTAAATATGCAGAGACATTTAGTATGAAATGTTGAATAATAATTTTAGTGATTTTCTACAGTAGAGAATGATAAGGTTTTTGCATTGGTTTATACTAACTTATCTCACGAGTTCTTGTTGAGTTTTGTGTGGATGAAGCTTTTGAGATTTAGGAAAACCGTGATATGAGAGGAATTAAGGCGACACAAAAGCTCAAGATTGGGGATGCACAAGGCATCCCAAGTTAATATTTCAAGAAGTCTCAAGCATCTAAGCTTGGGGATGCCCCGGTAGGCATCCCAGCTTTCTTCTTCAACAATTATGGGTTATGTTAGGGAACACAGTATTTCAAAAAAATTCCTACGGTCAAGCAAGATCTATCTAGGATATGCATAGCAACAAGAGGGGGAGAGTATGTCTACGTACCCTTGTAGACCGAAAGCGGAAGCATTATGAAACGCGGTTGATGTAGTCGAACGTCTTTGTGATCCAACCTATCAAGTACCGAATGTACGACACCTCCGCGATCTGCACATGTTCAGCTCGGTGACGTCTCTCTTACTCTTGATCCAGTTGAGGTCGAGGGAGAGTTTCATCAACATGACGGTGTGATGACGGTAATTGAGGGAGTCCTAGATTAGGGGGTGTTCGGGTAGCCGGACTATACCTTTAGCCGCACTCCTGGACTATGAAGATACAAGATTGAAGACTTCGTCCCGTGTCCGGATGGGACTTTCCTTGGCGTGGAAGGCGAGCTTGGCGATGCGGATATTCAAGATCTCCTACCATTGTAACCGACTCTGTGTAACCCTAACCCTATCCGGTGTATATATAAACCGGAGGGTTGTAGTCCGTAGGCAATCAACTCCATATACAACAATCATACCATAGGCTAGCTTCTAGGGTTTAGCCTCCTTGATCTCGTGGTAGATCTACTCTTGTACTACCCATATCATCAATATTAATCAAGCAAGACGTAGGGTTTTACCTCCATCAAGAGGGCCCGAACCTGGGTAAAACATCATGTTCCCTGCCTCCTGTTACCATCCGGCCTAGACGCACAGTTCGGGACCCACTACCCGAGATCCGCCGGTTTTGACACTGACAGTAATGATGAAGTTACCGATGCATGGCTTCGCCTAAGCACTACAATGATATGACCGAGGTGGAATTCTGTGGAGGGGGGCACCGCACATATCTAAACAATCAACTTGTGTGTCTATGGGGTGCCCGGGCCCCTCCCCGTATATAAAGGAGTGGAGGAGGGGAGGGCCGCCCCTCATAGGGCGCGCCCAAGGGGGGAGTCCTACAACTAGTAGGAGTAGGGGAGTAGGTTTCCCCCTTTCCTAGTAGGAGGACGAGAAGAAGCAAGAGGGAGAGAGAGGGAAGGAAAGGGGGGCCAGCCCCCCACCCAATTCAGATTGGGCTTGGGGGCACCCTCCACCTGGCCGCCTCCTCATCTCTCCCACTAAGGCCCAATAAGGCCGATTGACTCCCCGAGGATTCCGGTAACCTCCCGGTACTCCGGTAAATGCCCGAACTCATCCGGAACCATTCAGATGTCCAAATATAGCCTTCCAATATATCGATCTTTATCTCTCGACCATTTCGAGACTCCTCGTCATGTCCATGATCACATCCAGGACTCCGAACTACCTTAGGTACATCAAAACACATAAAATCGTAATACCGATGTCATCGAACGTTAAGCGTGTGGACCCTACAGCTTCGAGAACTATGTAGACATGACCGAGAGTCATCCCCAGTCCATAACCAATAGCGGAACCTGGATGCTCATATTGGTTCCTACATATTCTACAAAGATCTTTATCGGTCAGACCGCATAACAACATGCGTTGTTGCCTTTGTCATCAGTATGTTATTTGCTCGAGATTCGATCATCGGTATCTCAATACCTAGTGCAATATCGTTACCGGCAAGTTTATTTACTTGTTCTGCAATGCATCATCCTGCAACTAACTCATTAGTCACATTGCTTGCAAGGCTTATAGTGATGTGCATTACCGAGAGGGCCCAGAGATACCTCTCCGACAATCGGAGTGACAAATCCTAATCTCGATCTATGCCAACTCAAGAAACACCATCGGAAACACCTGTAGAGCATCTTTATAATCACCCAGTTGCGTTGTGACGTTTGATGGCACACTAAGTGTTCCTCTGGTATTCGGGACTTGCATAATCTCATAGTCATAGGAACATGTATAAGTTATGAAGAAAGCAATAACAACAAACTAAACGATCATAGTGCTAAGCTAACGGATGGGTCAAGTCAATCACATCATTCTCTAATGATGTGAGCCCACTTATCGAATGACAACTCTTGTCCATGGCTAGGAAACTTAACCATCTTTGATTAACGAGCTAGTCAACTAGAGGCATACTAGCGACACTTTGTTTGTCTATGTATTCACACATGTACTAAGTTTCCGCTTAATACAATTCTAGCATGAATAATAAACATTTATCATGATATAAGGAAATATAAATAACATCTTTATTATTGCCTCTAGGGCATATTTCCTTTAGTGTCCCACTTGCACCAGAGTCAATAATCTAGATTACATTGCGTTGTTCCGGAGAACGGAGTCTTTGTCATCTTGCCCATGAGGCATGGTTTGCAAGCATCAAGTGATTCCAAAAGTCCATTAGCATGGAGTTTCTTCATGCGCTTTACACCAATATGACCTAAACGACAGTGCCACAAATAAGTTGCACTATCATTATTAAACTTATATCTTTTGGCTTCAATTCTATGAATATGTGTATCACTACTATCAAATTTTACTAAAAATAGACCACTCATCAAGGGTGCATGACCATAAAAGATATTACTCATACAAATAGAATAACCATTATTCTATGATTTAAATGAATAACCGTCTCGCGTCAAACAAGATCCAGATATAATGTTCATGCTTAACGCTGGCACCAGATAACAATTATTCAGGTCTAAAACTAATCCTGAAGGTAGATGTAGAGGTAGCGTGCCGACGGCAATCACATCGACTTTGGAACCATTTCCCACGCGCATCGTCACCTCGTCCTTAGCCAATCTTTGCTTAATCCATAGCCCCTATTTCGAGTTGCAAATATTAGCAATAGAACCAGTATCAAATACCCAGGCTCTACTGCGAGCATTAGTAAGGTACACATCAATAGCATGTATATCAAATATACCGTTCACTTTGCCATCCTTCTTCTCTGCCAAATACTTGGGGCAGTTCCGCTTCGAGTGACCAGTCCCTTTGCAGTAGAAGCACTCATTCTCAAGCTTAGTTCCAGACTTGGGCTTTTTCACTTGAGCAGCAACTTTCTTGTTAGTCTTCTGGAAGTTCCCCTTCTTCCCTTTGCCCTTCTTCTTGAAACTGGTGGTCTTGTTGACCATCAACACTTGATGCTCCTTCTTGATTTCTACGTCCGCAGCCTTTAGCATTGCAAAGAGCTCGGGAATTGTCTTATCCACCCCTTGCATATTATAGTTCATTACGAAGCTCTTGTAGCTTGGTGGTAGTGATTGAAGAACTCTGTCAATGACACTATCATCAGGAAGATTAACTCCCAGCTGAGTCAAGTGGTTGTGGTACACAGACATTCTGAGTATATGTTCACTCACAGAACTATTCTCCTCCATTTTGTAGCTGTAGAACTTATTGGAGACTTCATATCTCTCTATCAGGGCATTTGCCTGAAATATTAACTTCAACTCCTGGAACATCTCATATGCTCCATGATGTTCAAAACGTCGTTGAAGTCCCGGTTCTAAGTCGTAAAGCATGGCACACTAAACTATCAAGTAGTCATCATCTTTGCTCTGCCAGGTGTTCATAACATCTGGCGTTGCTCCTGCAGTGGGTTTGGCACCTAGCGGTGCTTCTAGGACATAATTCTTCTGTGCAGCAATGAGGATAATCCTCAAGTTACGGACCCAGTCCGTGTAATTGCTACCATCATCTTTCAACTTAGCTTTCTCTAGGAACGCATTAAAATTGAACGGAACAACAACACGAGCCATATATCTACAACAACATAGACATGCAAAATACTATCAGGTACTAAGTTCATGATAAATTAAAGTTCAATTAATCATATTACTTAAGAACTCCCACTAAGATAGACATCCCTCTAATCATCTAAGTGATCACGTGATCCATATCAACTAAACCATGTCCGATCATCACGTGAGATGGGGTAGTTTTCAATGGTGAACATCACTATGTTGATCATATCTACTATATGATTCATGCTCGACCTATCGGTCTCAGTGTTCCAAGGCCATATCTTCATATGCTAGGCTCGTCAAGTTCAACCTGAGTATTCTGCTTGTGCAAAACTGGCTTGCACCTGTTGTATGTGAACGTAGAGCTTATCACACCTGATCATCACATGGGGTCTCGGCACGATGAACTGCAGCAATGGTGCATACTCAAGGAGAACACTTGTACCTTGAAATTTAGTGAGAATCATCTTATAATGCTACCGCCGTACTAAGCAAAATAAGATGCATAAAGGATAAACATCACATGCAATCAAATAAGTGATATGATATGGCCATCATCATCTTGTGCCTTTGATCTCCATCTCCAAAACACCGTCATGATCACCATCGTCACCGGCTTGACACCTTGATCTCCATCGAAGCATCGTTGTCGTCTCGCCAACTATTGCTTCTACGACTATCGCTACCGCTTAGTGATAAATTAAAGCAATTACATGGCGATTGCATTTCATACAATAAAGTGACAACCATATGGCTCCTGCCAGTTGCCGATAACTGTGTTACAAAACATGATCATCTCATACAACAATTTATATAATCACGTCTTGACCATATCACATCACAAGATGCCCTGCAAAAACAAGTTAGACGTCCTCTACTTTATTGTTGCAAGTTTTACGCGGCTGCTATGGGCTTAGCAAGAACCGTTCTTACCTACGCATCAAAAACCACAACGCGATATAGTGATTACTTTTTGATCATCAGAAAGAACCATGTTCATTGAATCCGATTGAACTAAAGTTGGAGAAATAGACACCCACTAGCCACCTATGTGCGAAGCACATCAGTAGAACCAGTCTCACGTAAGCATACGCGTAATGTCGGTCTGGGCCGCTTCATCCAACAATACCGCTGAAGCAAGAATCAACTAGTGATGGCAAGCAATATGTATATGCCCACGCCCACAACTCCTTTGTGTTCTACTCGTGCATATAACATCTACGCATAGACCTGGCTCGGATGCCATTGTTAGGGAACGCAGTATTTCAAAAAAAAATCCTACGATCACGCAAGATCTATCTAGGAGATGCGTAGCAACGAGAGGGGGAGAGTATGTCTATGTACCCTCGTAGACCAAAAGCGGAAGCGCTATGAAACACGGTTGATGTAGTCGAACGTCTTCACGATCCAACCGATCAAGTACCGATGTACATCACCTCCGTGATCGGCACATGTTCAGCTCGGTGACATCCCTCGTACTCTTGATCCAGTTGAGGTCGAGGGAGAGTTTCTTCAGCACGACGGCGTGATGACGGTAATGATGAAGTTACCGACGCAGGGCTTCGCCTAAGCACTACAACGATATGACCGAGGTGGAATTCTGTGGAGGAGGGAACCGCACACGGCTAAACAATCAACTTGTGTGTCTATGGGGTGCCCCCTCCCCTGTATATAAAGGAGTGGAGGAGGGGAGGGCCGGCCCTCATAAGGCACACCCAAGGGGGGAGCCCTACTCCCAGTAGGAGTATGTTTCGCCCTTTCCTAATAGGAGTAGGAGAAGAAGGAAGAGGGAGAGAGAGGGAAGGAAGGGGGGCGACCCCCACCCAATTCGCATTGGGCTTGGGGGCACCCCCCACCTGGCCACCTCCTCCTCTCTCCCACTAAGGCCCAATAAGGCCCATTGACTCCCCCTGGGGTTCCGGTAACCTCCTGGTACTCCGGTAAATGCCCGAACTCATCCGGAACCATTCCGATGTCCAAACATAGCCTTCCGATATATCGATCTTTATGTCTCAACCATTTCGAGACTCCTCGGCATGTCCATGATCACATCCAAGACTCTGAACTACATTCAGTACATCAAAACAAATAAACTCATAATACCAATCATTATCGAACGTTAAGCGTGCGGACCCTACGGGTTCGAGAACTATGTACACATGACCGAGACTTATATCTGGTCAATAACCAATAGCGGAACATGGATGCTCATATTGGTTCCTACATATTCTACGAAGATCTTTATCGGTCAAACCGTATAACAACATACGTTGTTCCCTGATACGTCTCCAACATATATATAATTTTTTGTTGTTCCATGCTATTATATTATCTGTTTTGGATGTTAATGGGATTACTTATACACTTTTATATTATTTTTGGGACTAACCTACTAACCCAAGGCCCAGTGCAAATTGTTGTTTTTTTGCCTATTCCAATGTTGTCGCGACCGGTTTTCCGGGCTCTAATTTCCAGAAAATGGCCGTTGTGCTCACCAGCCCCAGGATTACTGTTAGCTGATGAGGCACCAACTTGATACAGAAACTCCAAGCAAAAATACAAAATGTGTAGTACAAGACCATTGTGGCCTATGAGTACATCAAATGGTTTCTAGTGGTTGAGGGCAGAAGCGGTTTGTGGATCACCACGGTCTATGGGACTCCATTTCCCATAGGAACAGCTGACCAGGTTAACTCCTATCTTCGCGAGGCTGCTATCACCGTTGCTTAGGTCCCGAGGCTGTCATCGCCACGCTCCTCTCCAAGCAAGCAATCTGGCCAAGACAATAGCCAGGGACAAGCCAGTGAGTACTTTGAATGTACTCGCAAACATTAAGAACACAGGTATAATATAATTGATCAACATACACTGAAATATTCTATGATCACATCGTCAGTCATAAATAAAATCTTGATGCATGCAAGCAGGTTATTTATATGCAACCGGAATATGCAATGACAGAATAGAAATAAAATGCATCGATCGGATGTCTGAAGCGACGTCTCGAAAGGATAGTAAAAGTGAGCATGCCTCAGTCGGGCGTCTTAGCGACACCACGTAAGGGGCTTATAAAGTAAATAAAATAACAAGCATGCCACAGTCGGGCGTCTGAGCGACGCCACATAAATGGCTTGTAAGTAAATGAAATAACGAACCTGCCACAGTCGGGCGGCTGAGCGACGCCACATAAAGGGCTTATACGAAAATGAAATAACAAACATGCCACAGTCGGGCGTCTGAGCGACGCCACATAAAGGGCTTATGAGAAAATGAAATAACAAACATGCCTCAGTCGGGAGTCTGAGCGACGCCACATAAGGGGCTTATGAGAAAATGGAATAACAAACATGCCACAGTCGGGCGTCTGAGCGACGCCACATAAAGGGCTTATATGAAAATGAAATAACGAACATGCCACAGTCGGGCGTCTGAGCGACACCGCATAAAGGGCTTATAATCATAGTGAATATCCAGGAGGTGGTACCGACCCAGGGATATTCATCATTCCAAACAATGCAAACCGTTAGTCCATAATGATAACAATCATAACCATCATATATCACAAGCCATCATCAATATTCGAGTTTAGTGGTTTCTCCTCCGAAGACCGACACTTGACCCATCCCAGACTGTAATCCTTAACCATGGACACGGCTATTCGAATAGGTTTAATATCTCTGCAGAGGGTGTACTCTTTACCCACGAGTAACGGATTTCTTTAGTTCATCGGAACTAATTCCGTCTATGGTCTTTTAGTTGAAAACACTCCTAACTTGCACACACCAGCTTAACTTTACTCGTGTCTGGAATCACCCATGACACCTGTTAAGCAAAACTCTAAGTGGGGAGGCTACAACCTCGCGTAGCATGGGATCAAATTTCTATCGCGCGCTCTAAGGGGTGCCCCCCTCTCGGTCCCAACCGAATACACCCATGCCCCCGGACCAGGTGGCATGCCTACCGGCTACAACCGGTATCTTCCACCATGGCCTCTCTGTACGGTGTGTGCCAAGACAAGGGTTAACAACTAACTGAACCATACCCCACCTACGGTAGGGACCAGTGGCAGTACGAAACAAGTATGGGGGTTACCGAAACAAGACTCGATCTACGGCCGACTCAGGAGGCTTATGAGTTCCCTGCATGACATGTATATCAAATATATTTCAACCAACGAAATCACCACCCATTAGACCTTACTATGCCATACCGGACATAACCGTCCCGACGGGGACCGGCGATAAGCTCACGCCTACCCAAGGCAGAGGCTTTCCCGGATTTCTTTCTGGCATGCATGCAAGGCACATGAGGATGATTACCATCACAAGTATAGTCATTTCCAACAGCAAGGAAAATCACTAATATGCATTCATGCAAACGATCATATCACATGAAATAACAAGTTCTCCGATATAAGGTGGTGTTATAAACGTGTCAACCAACACATCAAAAATATTATGCCAGGGTTCAAGATGCTTGCCTTCAAGGTGTGGAGAGGTGGGGGTGCTCTCCAAAACTTGTGGAAGTTTTCTTCCTCTCTCCAAAATCCTATTTTCAATAAATTTGAATTAACACACAATTTCAAAACAGCACAAAAAAATTGTTTGAAAATTTTCAAATAAATATGATAAAAAACTAGACAAAAATTTAAATAGGACAGAAAAAGAATCAATCAAAAATCATTTTCTGTTTAAAAATTATAAGAGTTTTAATCTAGGGACTCATCTGTAATGAAACAGAAAGTTCCCAGGGGCTAACTTATAGAAACGGAAAACGCTTCGATTGAGAGTACGCCGGCCCAGAGGGGAGACGCATTTTGGCAGAAGTCGTTTTCAGAAAACGGTTCGTTTAAAAGATCAGAGAGGCTGACAGGCGGGTCCCGCCCGTCAGGTTTGAAATTTCAAAAGAGGCGGCAGAGCTCGACGGTGCCTGAGAGCCGGGGTGGTCGCCAGGGGCGATCCACGGCGAGGCAGGGTGATCGGGGGTTACCTTCGTGTTCACCGTGTCCTTCCGCGTCGGTGGGTGGTGGTGGTGGTTGCCGGCGAGCACTGTGTCGACGGCGGCCCTTGCTCCGGCGGACGGCGGTTCGGGCAGTCGTGGATCTCGCCGGAGGGAGCTGCGGTGTTCAAATTGAAGTGGGGGTTAGCCTACTGGAGGTGGTACGGGGCTACGGGCAAGAGCAGGGCGGCGGAGGTGTTCTCACCAAAGAGAATGTTGCCGGAGCCCGAGGCGGACGAAGGTGGCCGGAGTCGAAGAAGAAAGGCCCCTCGAGGCTCTCCCAGTGGCTAGGCGGGGTCTAGTGAGGTGGTGGAGTTGTGCGGGGGCGAGAGCAAGCTCGGGGGTGCTATTTATAGCCGGCCCGAGGTGGTTTCCATGAACGGATAAGTCCGGCGGGTGATTACGGCGGTGCTGTGGCGGGACGGTCGGCTTAGGAGCTTGAGCATCGCCTAGGTGGAGCAGTGGTGCCATTACAGGGTCCAACTCAGCACGGGAGGGAGGGTTACGGCCTGCCCTCGACGGAACGGCAGCACGGCCCGTTGGCGGCAGAGAACGCGCTCTGCGCGTGCCAGGCCACGGCGACGGTGCTGCATGCGTGCGCTGGCAAGGAGATGGCCACGCGGAGCTACCAGGAGGGTTGGGCGGCGCCGAACGGCGTTCTGCCACGGTGTTGCCCCCTGTCGGCCATTACGGTGGTTCTGCCGCCGCAAAGCACGTCGGCGCAGGCGGGCCAGGGCGCCACCGACGCCAGGAAGGCGCCAAGCGCGCGTGTGAAGCTCCGGACAAGAGGGAGGGGCTGCGAGCATCGAGCCAAATGCACAGTGGGCATGTGAGTGAAGTTCTGTCGGGGAAACGACACTGAAACTCTGAATTTACTGAACATGAACGAAAACAGTGCATGCCAAGTGTTCGACAGAATGATTCTGGCCTCTAGGGATTTTTCCTTGAGCTGATTTTTGGTGGAGTGGTCTCTCATTGCACCTGGAGGCTGCCTGAATTTTGGTAGAATTTTTGGAGAAGAGAAGATATGAATTTCACCAAATTTGACAAATCTGGTCCAAACTTGCAGAGGCTAAAACTTGAAAATTTTGAAAAGAAGAAGAGTGGATCTTGATGGTTCTAGGTTGTGGGTGCTAAGGACTATCCAGAGGAGTTGGTTTGAGATCAAAACTCAAAGGAAATTAGGTACTTGCTTTGCAAATCACCTAGGCTTAAAATAATTGACAGAATTGTTTTGGGGAATAGAATAAATGAAATAAAATCCAAAAATGGGTTGGACTTGTTGGAACAGAATGAAAATGAGGTTGATTCACTCAAAAACTTCAAATAACATCATTGGGTTTTTGCATAAAGTTGAATCATAAGCTACTGCCAACATCCCATAATTTTGGTGGAGGCTAGAAAGAAATATTTAAATGGGTTGTAGTGCAAAATTGCACTCTGGACTAGAGAAGAAAATTAGGTGTAGAGCTCAAAATATTACATGAATAAAAGATATTTTTGCATAAAAGTGATTTAAAAACATCACATGACATCTCCAAATTTTGGTTGGAACTTTAAGTGAATTTATCAAATGGTTGTAGTTCAATTATGGCCATATAACCTTGGAAAACCATTTTTCAAGAAAATAAAGATCGAGCAAATTAATTATGTAATTAGTTCTACTAATAAAAGAAGAGTTTTTCTTGAGAGGTTAAACAAGTCCAATAACATATTTGAAAAGTTTTCATTTTGGGGGAAAAACTCCATAATAACAAGGGAGAAAAAGGTTCAAAAATAAAAAGGGAGCCCAGAAAATAAAAGTTTTAATTTCCTGGCAAAATTTTAATTTATTAAAACAAGGTCAAAATTTTGGGGTGTCACAAGTGTTTCGCAGAAAAGGAATATCAAACGGAATCCAAACTGAATGAAACCTTCGGGAGAGTTATTTTTGGAACAAACGTGATCCAGAGAACTTGGAGTGGACGTCAAGAAACCAACAAGGAGGCCACGAGGCAGGGAGGCGCGCCTGCCCCCTGGGCGCGCCCCCACCCTCGTGGGCCCCTCGTGGCTCCACCGATCTACTTCTTCCTCCTATATATGTCCACATACCCCGAAACAACCAGGAGCACCACGAAACCCTATTTCCACCGCCGCAACCTTCTGTACCCAAGAGGTGCCATCTTGGGGCCTTTTCCGGAGCTCCGCCGGAGGGGGAATTGATCATGGAGGGCTTCTACATCAACACCATAGCCTCTCCGATGATGTGTGAGTAGTTTACTTCAGGCCTTTGGGTCCGTAGTTATTAGCTAGATGGCTTCTTCTCTCTCTTTGGATCTCAATACAAAGTTCTCCTCGATCTTCTTGGATATCTATTCGATGTAACTCTTTTTGTGGTGTGTTTGTCGAGATCTGATGAATTGTGGGTTTATGATCAAGATTATCTATGAACAATATTTGATTCTTCTCTGAAATCTTGTATGTAGGATTTGTTATCTTTGCAAGTCTCTTCGAATCATCAGTTTGGTTTGGCCTACTAGATTGATCTTTATTGCAATGGGAGAAGTGCTTAGCTTTGGGTTCAATCTTGCGGTGTCCTTTCCCAGTGACAATAGGGGCAGCAAGGCACATATTGTATTGTTGCCATCAAGGATAAAAAGATGGGGCTTATATCATATTTCTTGAGTTTATCCCTCTACATCATGTCATCTTGCCTAATGCGTTAATCTGTTCTTATGAACTTAATACTCTAGATGCATGTTGGATAGCGGTCGATGTGTGGAGTAATAGTAGTAGATGCAGAATCATTTCGGTCTACTTGTCGTGGACGTGATGCCTAGATATTCTCATAATTATGCACTTTTCTATCAATTGCTCGACAATAATTTGTTCACTCACCGTAATACTTATGCTATCTTGAGAGAAGCCACTAGTGAAACCTATGGCCCCCGGGTCTATTCTCTATTATATTAATCTTCCGTGAACTAGCTATTTCTGGCACCGTTTATTTTGCAATCTTTACTTTCAATCTATATCATAAAAGTACCGAAAATATTTATCTTATTATTATTATCTCTATCAGATCTCACTCTCGTAAGTGACCGTGAAGGGATTGACAACCCCTTTATCGCGTTGGTTGTGAGGTTCTTATTTGTTTGTGTAGGTACGAGGGACTTGCGTGCAGTCTCCTACTGGATTGATACCTTTGTTCTCAAAAATTGAGGGAAATACTTACGCTACTTTGCTGCATCACCCTTTCCTCTTCAAGGGAAAACCAACGCAGTGCTCAAGAGGTAGCAAGAAGGATTTCTGGCGCCGTTGCCGGGTAGATCTACCACAAGTCAAGACATACCAAGTACCCATCACAAACTCTTATCCCTCGCATTACATTATTTGCCATTTGCCTCTCGTTTTCCTCTCCCTCACTTCACCCTTGTTGTTTTATTCGCCCTCTTTTTCTGTTCCCCTTCTCATTTCCATTCGTCTCTTTTCGCTTGCCTCTTGTGTGCTTGCGTGTTGGATTGTTTGTCACGATGGGTGAAGATAATACTAAATTGTGTGATTTTCTAATACCAACAATAATGATTTTATTAGCACTCCGATTGCTCCTCTTACCGATGCTGAATCTTGTGAAATTAATACTGCTTTGCTGAATCTTATCATGAAAGATCTGTTTTCCGGCCTTCCTAGTGAAGATGCCGCTACCCATGTAAACAACTTTGTTGATTTGTGTGATATGCAAAAGAAGAAAGATGTGGATAATGATATTGTTAAATTTAAGCTATTCCCGTTTTCGCTTAGAGATCGTGCTAAAACTTGGTTTTCGTCTTTGCCTAAAAATAGTATCGATTCATGGAAGAAGTGCAAAGATGCTTTTATCTCTAAGTATTTTCCTCCCGCTAAGATCATCTCTCTTAGAAACGATATTATGAATTTTAAGCAACTTGATCATGAACATGTTGCACAAGCTTGGGAGAGGATGAAATTAATGATATGTAATTGCCCTACACATGGTTTGAATATTTGGGGAGTATACAAATTTTTTATGCCAGATTGAATTTTGCTTCTAGAAATCTTTTAGATTCGGCCGCGGGAGGCACTTTTATGGAAATCACTTTAGGAGAAGCTACTAAACTCCTAGATAATATTATGGTTAATTATTCTCAATGGCACACTGAAATATTTGCTAGTAAAGGTGCATGCAATAGAAGAAATTAATGTTTTGAGTGGAAAGATGGATGAACTTATGAAATTGTTTTGAGTGTCTACTTTGTCTTTGTCTACTTTGAGTGTTTCTTCTGATCCTAATGATATGCCTTTGTCTACTTTGATTGAGAATAATAATGAATCTATGGATGTGAATTTTGTTGGTAGGAATAATTTTGGTAATAACGCGTATAGAGGTAATTTGAATCCAATGCCGTTTCCTAGTAATTCCTCTAATAATATGGTAATTCCTACAAAAATTCTTATGGAAATTATAATAAGATGTCCACTGATTTTGAATCTAATATTAAAGAGTTTCAATGCTTTGATTGAAGAAAAACTGTCTAAGATTGATGAGTTGGCTAGGAACGTGGATAGAATTTCTCTTGATGTTGATTCTTTGAAACTTAGATATATTAAACCTAAGCATGATATCAATGAGTCCCTCAAAGCTATGAGAATTTCCATTGATGAGTGCAAAGAAAGAACCGCTAGGATGCATGCTAAAAAGATTGCTTTGTGAAAGCGTGTTCTTCTAGTTTTCATGATAATAAGGATGAAGATATAAAAATGATTGATGTGTCCCCTATTAAATATTTGTTTTGAAATATGAATCTTGATAATGATGGGACTGGAGATGAGTCAACTTTAGTTAAAAGGCCTTCCAATGATTCAGAGTTTTTAGATCTTGATGCAAAAATTAATAAAAGTGGGATTGGAGAGGTCAAAACTTTACATAGCAAAGAACCCACTATTTTGGATTTCAAGGAAATTAATTATGATAATTGTTCTTTAATAGATTGTATTTCCTTGTTTCAATCCGTGCTAAATTCTCCACATGCTTATAATCAGAATAAAGCTTTTACTAAACATATCGTTGATGCTTTAATGCAATCTTATGAAGAAAAGCTTGAATTGGAAGTTTCTATCCCTAGAAAACTTTATGATGAGTGGGAACACACTATTAAAATTAAAGTTAAAGATCATTAATGCTATGATTTATGTGATTTGGGTGCTAGCGTTTCCACGATTCCAAAAACTTTGTGTGACGTGTTAGGTTTCCGTGAATTTGATGATTGTTCTTTAAATTTGCATGTCGCGGATTCCACTATTAGGAAACCTATGGGAAGAATTAATTATGTTCTTATTGTTGCAAATAGGAATTATGTGCCCGTAGATTTCATTGTTCTTGACATTGATTGCAATCCTACATGTCATATTATTCTTGGTAGACCTTTCCTTAGAACGGTTTGTGCAATTATTGATATGAAAGAAGGGAATATTAGATTCCAATTTCCGTTAAGGAAAGGCATGTAACACTTTCCTAGAAAGAAAATTAAATTACCTTATGAATCTATTATGAGAGCCACTTATGGATTGCATACCAAAGATGATAATACCTAGATCTATCCTTGCTCTTATGCCTAGTTAGGGGCGTTAAACGATAGCGCATGTTGGGAGGCAACCCAATTTTATTTTTGTTCCTTGCTTTTTGGTTCTGTTTAGTAATAAATAATTCATATAGACTCTGTTTATATGTGGTTTTATGCTTTTAATTAGTGTTTGTCCCAAGTAGAACCTTTGGGAAGACCTGGGGAAAGTCTTTGCGATCTGTAAAAAACAGAAACTTTAGCGCTCACGAGATTTGCTGCCATTTTTTAATGGAGAGTGTGATTAGGTTGATTATTTTTGAATATGATTAATAGACAAATTAATCAAGTCCAGCAATTTATTTTAGAATTTTTGGGGTTTCAGAAGTATCCGAAACCTACAGATTACTACAGACTGTTCTGTTTTTGACAGATTCTGTTTTTCGCGTGTTGTTTGCTTATTTTGATGAATCTATGGCTAGTGTCGGAGGTTATAAACCATAGAGAAGTTGGAATACAGTAGGTTTAACACCAAAATAAATAAAAATGAGTTCATTACAATACCTTAATGTCACGACCGGTTTTCCAATAAAAATATTTATTGATAAACCAGTCTTTTGAGTCCAGTATGAGAGAAATCCTCCTCACTGGTAGACAATTTCTTGATACAATAAGCCAGTAGCATAAAATATATTACAGGGTTGAACTGCGGTCGCTCAACCAAATTATTACAAGCACGCCAATAATCATACATAATGGCGGACAGGACACAGTGGTGTGGAGGATTACTACTGACTCACGGATAGGTTGGTGGTGGAAAAACACAGCGGGAAGGGAAATACAAGACTCTAAGAATATCATTTCATCGAACGTCGAGGTGAGGCTCGATAAATTTATTTGGTAGCGGAAGCGGATATAAAATAGTGACCAAATCCAGGGTCGCACGAGACTGACTGGGACTCCTCTAAGTGTCGGACTCGCTATCGAACTCTTCATCCATGAGATCGCCTTCGTCAGCATCTGGCCAAATCAACAAGCCAGTGAGTACTTTGAAAGTACTCGCAAGACAGTTCGGACGTAAGATATAACAAATGCATGCACGGATGCAACATGATTAATTCCTTAATGCACAATAAATAAAATTGGCATAACGGGTAAGTAAAAAGGGAAACGGCGGTAATCCGCCTGAAATCCCACAGAGCATAAATAAGGACCGATCGGGTGTCTGAAGCGACGCCTCGAAAGGTGAACAAATAAAAATAAGGAAATGATGCCACAGTCGGGCATCTTAGCGACACCACATAAAGGGCTTTAAAATAAATGCCACAGTCGGACGTCTGAGCGACATCGCAGAAAGGGCTTTAGAAGAAATGCCACAGTCGGACGTCTGAGCGACATCGTAGAAAGGGCTTTAAAAGAAATGCCACAGTCGGACGTCTGAGCGACATCGCAGAAAGGGCTTTAAAAGAAATGCCACAGTCGGACGTCTGAGCGAGATCGCAGAAAGGGCTTTAAAAGAAATGCCACAGTCGGACGTCTGAGCGACATCGCAGAAAGGGCTTTAAATTCACCAGTAAATAACACTCATAATAAACATTCAATCCATGAGAATAAACGGGTTAGTCCATCCACAGGGATAATCATTCAACCGGACTTAGCACTCAGGCGATTCACCGGAGTCTCTGTCATCAAAGCTGACAATTGATTAGGATAAGATGGAACGAAACTTGACATGGAATAGATGATTTGGAGGAATATATGACTCTGCAGAGTCTGTACAAATTTTTTCCCACAGCCAACGGATTTCCGAAGTCACGAAGGACTAGTTCCGTTTACGGTATTTCGGAAGAAAACACAGCTAACCGGTACACACCCATCCTACCTCTCGATGCTAGGAATCACCCTAGTCATCGTCCAAGAAAAACTTTTGAGACGGGGAGATCACAATCTCGAATAGCATGGGATCAAATTTATATACGCGCGCTCTAAGGGGTGCCCCCCTCTCGGTCCCAACCGGAAACACCCATGCCCCCTGACCGGATGACTGGCTTTAATCCAGGGCCATGGAACCATCATCACGGCCTCTCCTCTTTGGTGTGTACCATGAAAGCGGTTTGCAACTTACTAAACCATATTCCTTGCGGAAAACATGTGGTAGTACAAGGAAGGAAATGATAGGTACTGGACCGATATGGTTTGACACTGAAGTCACATAGTCAGGCGTAAGACTGGCATGCTAGAACACTGCCATCGTACCCATCCTCATGCCAACACATGGCCATTCATATTCACATTCATCCATGTATGGATCATCGAACTCACTCACCTTATTATCACATAAAATAACGTTCATCGGTATGCTCACCAACATGCCATGAAACTAACTAAATGCAAAACATGCCAAGACACTCATCATATCAAAAGTTCAAACATGCTTGCCTGGTTCAGAGTAGTCGGAGCCTAGCTCGGTGAAGTTCGCGGCTCCGTCACCTCCTTCGGTATCTACGGTTTAAAGAAAATATATGCGCTAACGTAAATACCAAGGAGTGCACATAAGGTAAACCAAATATTTTTCAAATAAATCTGATAAAAAACTAGACAAAATTTTAAAGAGAACAGAAAAAGAATCAATCAAAAATACTTTTCTGATTAAAAGTTATAAGGGTTTTTGTCCAGGGACTTATCTGTAATGAAACAGAAGATTTCCAGGGGCTAGTTTATAAAAACAGAAAACGCTTCGGTAGCGACTACGCCAGCCCGAAGAGAAAACGCATTCTGCCCGAAGGCGCTTCCAGAAAACGATTCGAAAGAGAGAGCAGAGAGGCTGACGGTGGGGTCCCACCCATCAGGTTCAAATGTTCAAACGGGGCGGCAGAGTTCGCCGGCGTCCGAGAGCCGCGGTGGTCGCCGGCGGCGATCCACGGCGAGGCAGAGAGATCGGAGAGTACCTCCGTGCTCAGGGTACCCTTCCGCGTCAGTTGATGGTGGTGGAGTCGGTCGGCGAGCACCACGTCGACGGCGAGCTTTGCTTCGGCGGACGGCGGCTCGGGTGGTCGAGGGGCTCGTCGGAGAGGGCTGCAAAGGTTAAATTGAAGAGGGGGTTATGCTCCTGGCAGCTAGAGAGGGTAACGAACGGGGTTTGAGCGCCGGAGATGGCCTCACCAGAACGAATCGGGCTGGAGGCCGAGGCGGGGCGAGGCGGCCGGAGCTGGGGGAGGAGACCTCCTCGAGGTCCCCCTAGTGGCCTGGCGGGGTGTTGGTGAGTAGTGGAGGTGCTGCGTGCACGAGAGTGAGCTCGGGACCCCTTTATATAGGCGGTCCGAGGCGGTTGCCGTGAACGAGGATCATCAGCGAGCGATTACGGTGGCGCAGTGCTCCGTCGGGGTGGTTAGGGGGTCGAGTGTCATCACGGAGGTTCAATGGGTCCGTTTTGGTGTTAAACTGGCCGGGGTTTGGGTGTTAAGGGCGAGCTCGACGGAACGGGGATGGCGCGGGCCCGTCGGCGGCGGAGAGCGCGTTCCGTGCTTGCCGGCCACGGTGGCTGTGCTACGGGCGTGCGCTGGCGTGCATGAGGCCACGCGGAGAGCCAGGGAGCGATGGGCGGCGCAGAACGGCGTTCTGCTGTGGTGTGCCTCCTGTCGGCCGCCACGGGAGGTCCCGACGCTGCAGAAGACGCCGGCGAGGGCGAGCCAGCGCGCTACCGACGCCAGGAAGGCTCCACGCATGCGTGTGCAGCTTCAGACAAGAGGAAGAGGTGGCAAGGAACGTGCCAAGGGCACTGTGGCCGCGTGACTGAAACTGTCGAACGGAAGATGACACTGAAACTGAATTTTCTAAACTTTGAACAGTAACAGTGCCCACAAGGTGTTCGACCGAATGAAATTGGCCTCTGGTGATTTTTCCTTGAGCTGATTTTTGGTGGAGTGGCTTCTCCTTGCTCAAGTAGGCTGCATGATTTTTGGTGGAATTTTTGGAGCAGTGTGGATATGAATTTCACCAAATTTGGCAAATCTAGTCCAAACTTGCAGAGACTGTATTTTGAAAAATTTGAAAAGAGGAGGAGTGGATCAAGATGGTTCTGGGTTGTGGGTTCAAGGGACAATCCAGGAGAATTGGTTTGAGGTCAAAACTCCAATGAAAAAGTGTACTTGCTTTGAAAATCCCTCAGGCTCCAAATAATATTCAGAATTGAATTGAGGGGAAAAAATAATTAGAATAAAATCCAAAACCAGTTTGGATTAGTTGGGACAGAGAATTTAGGTTGATCACAAGGGGGAGGGAAGGTTTTGGAGGGGTTTTATCTCATGGGCAAAAATACAAAGCCAAGGGTGGCTTCAAAGATAAGAAAATCCCAAATTTCCATAGAGCTTCACTTAAAATAAAACAAATTAAAACTCCCAAAAAAAATTTTAGAGGGAACTAACAGAGAAGAAGTTTGCAAAAGATCAACCACCAAAGTTTGAAAGAAATAAAATCCCTGCCAAGGCAAAAGGAGGTTTTTAAGAGGAAGGTTTTTCTGAAAAAGAATTTTTTTTAAAAAGGTCTCTCCTCAAAACCACAAAGTTTTTGATAAAAACCAAATAAAAATTTTGGAGTGTCACAACACCTACCCCCTTAGGAAAAATCTCGTCCCCGAGATTTCAGCTGATCCTTAAATAAGTGTGGATGCTCTGTCCGAAGAAAATCCTCGCTTTCCCAAGTTGCTTCACTGTCGGTGTGATTGCTCCACTGGACTTTGAAAAACTTGATGGTTTTCTGTCGGGTCCTCCTTTCAGACTCCTCTAATATTCTTATGGGACGTTCTCAATACGTGAGGTCTGGCTGTACGTCAATGCTCTCATGAGATACTTGTTTCTCTGGGTTGCTTACGCACTTCCTTAATTGAGAGACGTGGAACACGTCGTGAATGTCGGACAAGTCTTCGGGTAAGTCTAGTTGGTAGGCTACAGTGCCTCTTCGTGCCACTATGCAAAATGGTCCAATGAACCTTGGTGCTAATTTTCCTTTAATCTTAAACCGTTGCAATCCTCTCATCGGGGATACTCTCAAGTATACGAATTCACCGGGTTCGAAGCTGACCCTACGATGTTTCTGATCATAATAACTTTTCTGTCGACTTTGAGCGGTCTTAAGTCGGTTCCTAATTAGCTTGACTTTTTCCTCGGCTTCTCTGAGCATATCTAGTCCGAAGATGCGGCTGTCTCCGGTCTCTGACCAATTTAACGGGGTACGACATCTCCTTCCGTATAGGGCTTTGAAAGGAGCCATTTGCAGGCTGGCCTGGTAACTGTTGTTGTATGCGAACTCGGCATATGGAAGGCTGTCCTCCCAACTGGTTCCATAGGTGAGGACACATGCTCTCAGCATGTCTTCTAAAACCTGGTTTACGCGTTCTGTTTGTCCATCAGTCTATGGATGGTATGCGGTACTGAAGGCTAGTTGGGTTCCCAGAGCCTGTTGTAATTGCTCCCAAAATCTTGAGCCGAACTGAGTGCCTCTGTCGGAAATTATAGTCTTCGGGACACCGTGCAGACAGACTATGCGGGAAAGATAAATCCTGGCAAGCCTCTGAGTGGTGTAGGTTGTCTTCACTGGAATAAAGTGTGCCACTTTGGTCAACCTGTCAGTGATGACCCATATGGCATCATTCCCATGTCGTGACCGAGGTAATCCGACAATAAAATCCATCCCTATTTCATCCCATTTCCACTCAGGTATTTTGTTAGGTTGCAGTAGTCCGGCTGGTCTCTGATGTTCAGCTTTTATGCGTTGACATGAGTCGCAACATGCAATGAAGGCGGCTATGTCCCTCTTCATACCGTGCCACCAAAATCTTTCCTGAATATCCTTATACATTTTGGTTCCTCCAGGGTGGATCGAATATGGAGTGGTGTGTGCTTCAGTTAAAACTTGCTGTTTAAGGTCTTCTATGTTTGGCACGCATAGCCTTTCTCCGTACCATAATATTCCTTCATTGTCTATGACGAATTCCGAGGCCTTGCCCATACTCAACTTCCTTTTAATTCCTTCAATGCTGGGGTGACCGGACTGAGCCTCTTTAATTTTCTCCACAAGGTGTGGTTGTATTTACAAGTTTGATATGGTGCCTTCTGCTACCATTATCAAGTTGAGCTTGACAAATTCTTGATGGAATTCGGGCCTCAAGCTGTGCAGATAGTTCCCGTCGGAGCTGGGGTTCCGACTCAGCGCATCGGCCACTACGTTTGCTTTCCCTGGATGGTAATGGATACCAACATCATAATCCTTTACCAATTCCAACCAGCGGCGTTGCCGTAAATTTAGTTCTGGCTGCGTAAAAATGTATTTGAGGCTTTTGTGATTCGTATATATCTCACATCGATTCCCAAGTAGGAAATGCCTCCATTCCTTGAGTGCATGAATAACTGCTGCCATTTCTAAATCATGAGTGGGATAATTTTCCTCGTGTTTGCGAAGTTGCCTTGAAGCGTAGGCGACAACCTTGCCTTCTTGCATCAACACGCATCCGAGACCCTTTCTGGATGCGTCACAAAATACTTCAAAATTCTTGTGTATATCGGGTACAATTAATACCGGTGCTGTTGTTAATTTCCGCTTTAGCTCTTGGAAACTTTTCTCGCAGGCTTCTGTCCATTCAAACTTCTTATCTTTCTTGAGTAACTGTGTCATAGGCTTGGATATGGTGGAAAATCCTTCAATAAATCTGCGGTAATATCCTGCCATTCCCAAGAAGCTTCGTATGTCGGTTACGCTGGCTGGTGACTTCCAGTCAAGTACGGCCTTGACTTTCTCTGGGTCCACTGCTATACCGTCTTGAGTCAGCACGTGGCCTAGAAAACCTACTTGTCTTAGCCAAAATTCGCACTTGCTGAACTTGGCATATAATTGGTGTTTCCTTAGCTCTCCTAGTACAATCCTGAGATGTTCTGCGTGCTCTTCTGGTGTTTTGGAGTATACCAGAATATCGTCGATGAATACTACGACGAATTTGTCCATAAACTTCATAAATACTTTGTTCATGAGGTGAACAAAATATGCCGGGGCGTTAGTTAATCCAAATGGCATCACTGTGAACTCGTACAGTCCATATCTGGAGGTGAAGGCTGTTTTGGGGATATCTTTCGTTCGTACCTTCAATTGATGGTATCCTGACCTTAAGTCAATTTTTGAGAATACCTTGGCCTGAGCAAGTTGATCAAACAAATCGTTTATCCTTGGCATCGGGTATTTGTTTTTGACTGTGACCATGTTAAGTGCTCGATAGTCGATACACAATCTCAGCGTTCCATCCTTCTTCTTGGCAAATAAAATTGGTGATCCCCAAGGTGAGGAGCTGGCTCGAATGTATCCTTTTTCCAGTAATTCCTTTATTTGCTTCTTCAATTCGATCAACCCGGATGGTGCCATTCTGTATGGTTTCTTGTATATGGTGGTGGTTCCTGGTGCTAGCTCAATGCGGAATTCTATTTCTCGGTCTGGTGGCATGCCTGGCAGCTCTTCAGGGAATACATCTGGAAATTCACACATTACTGGAACCTTGTTTAGCTCAGAAACGTCCACCTTATTTAATCTCGGTTACCGGGGTCTTTTTCCTTCCTTGGCTGATACTCTTATTGTCTTCCCTTGGTGGTGTGTGAGAATCACGGTCCTGTTGAAACAGTCGATAAAACCTTTATTGGTGGTTAGCCAATCCATCCCTAGGATGACATCCAGTCCTTTATTTTCCAATACAATAAGATTTGCGTAAAACTCCAATCCTTCAAACTCAATGACCACATTCTGACAGTAATTCTGAGAGACTTGCTGAATCCCGGGGGACTTGATTATTATGGATTTCTCCAAAGGAAGCATCGAAAAATTATTTTGCAAAGCAAAACTTTTCGAGATGAAAGAGTGAGAAGCTCCAGAATCAAACAAAACCATTGCAGGTATTGTGTTGACAGGAAACGTACCGAGTACGATATCCGGAGCATTTTGTGCCTCCTCTTTGGTTACGTGGTTCAGATGACCCTTCCTGTGGTTATTGTTGGGATTGAAATTGTTTCGCTTGGGCGCTGAATTATTGCCGCCGTTGTTCGGCTTTGGGGTTGAGTTCCTTGGCTTGGGGCACTGTTTGGCATAATGCCCTTCTTCTCCACAAGCGTAACAAGTAACGCCAGGGCGATAGGTGAATTCCTTGTCCCTTGCATGAAAATTCTTGATTGGACGTGAGGCATTGGATGAGAATTTGGGTGTCCCACCCTTTTTAAAATCTATCTTGCTTCGGTGATTGCGAGTGTGATTAGTCTGGTCCCTTTTTCGCTTGCGGATATCTTCCAGACTGCGTCTCTCATTTTCCAGAGTAATGGCCTTGTCCACCAGCGTTTTAAAATCAGGAAAAGTGTGCACGACCAGTTGGCATTTAAGCGCGGGCGCCAGACTGTCAAGGAATTTCTCCATCTTCTTGATTTCAGTCATACGCTCCTCATTGGCGTAGCGGGATAATAGGGTAAATTGACTGTTGTAATCTGACACTGTCATGTTCCTTTGTTTGAGGTCATCGAATTCTCTCTTCTTGATTTTCATAATACTCTTAGGAATATGTGCACCACGGAAACCTTCCTTGAAATCATCCCAGGTTATGTCATTTTCGTTGGGATGCATGTGCAGAAAATTCTCCCACCACGATGCGGCTGCTCCTGTGAGATAGTGTGGAGCATATAGTACTTTCTCGAGATCTGAACACTTTGCAATAATTAATTTCCTTTCCATATCTCGAAGCCAGTCCTCGGCTTCAAGAGGCTTGTCAGTGTGAGAAAATGTTTGAGGACGTGTCTTCTGTAGCTCAGATAACTTGGAATGTTGCTAATACTGTCCATGATGATTCCCCATGTTGATGACTTGGTTCATCATCTCGCGATGTTGTTGCTGACTCTGTTCATAAAGGCGGCACATTTGTGAAAGTGCCGATTCACTGCCTTGTTGGCTTGACTGTCCCTGAGTGAACTCATTGTTGGGTTGAGTATCATGAATTTCCTCTGGTGGAATTGGCATGGAACGTGTCCAAGGACGAGACATTTTTCACTCTGGAAAAAATATTTTTGTAAAACTCTTAAGAAAAGCGGAAAGAGTCGCAAAAAAATAAATAAAACCATAAATGCATAAAGCTGGCAGATATAATTAAATACCCAAGCTTGCTTAAGAAAAACAAATCGACTTGCGCACGGAGAAGGACTGCTCATTACATATCTTACACGCGGGCGGTAATTATACAGTACATCACTCAGGATATGCGTACATAATCCTGACATGTTATTAAGGCTAGTGCACTTCTCCAGATCCTACATGATGCGCAAACAGGCTACTTCTCACAACCTATGCACATATCTTACAAAGCGGTACAATACATGGCAGCTAAGCGTACTCAGGCAGAGATGTTGACGACCTCCTTTGCCCTGCCGAGGGCGAGGCGTAGCGAGGTTGGGGACTCGACTTCCTCCTCGCTAATGGGCTCCATACGTGTAGTGTTGCGCAGAGCGGACGGAGCGGTTGCCAGGGGCGGAGCAACACGTACAGGAGTGGGCACGAAGGTTGGTGTAGTGCGCGCTGGAGTGGGTGCAATGACTTGGTTAAATTCTTCGGTAGAAGGCAGGCGACGAGTAGGCGTAAAAGATGCTGATGACGAGACAAAAGTCGGTGGCGGAGCGATGGGTAGGAGCTCCCTCCTCTTGGCAGCATAGCCATGGACTGAGTCCATGCGGGTAGCTACGAAGTCGTCCACCAGGTTGTCGAAGGCTGCCTCCAGGGCCCGGAGATACTCAATGAGCATCTCAAAAGCCTCGTCTCGTTCTCCTCTGGGGTAGGAGTATGCGTAGTGATAGGTGTAAGGCACATGGCACGGAAGATAACGGTAACGACGAGTCTTCATCACGGGAAGGACATCCCTGAGACGAGCTATCGCCTCGCGGGCTGCCATCTGCATAGCATGCCTCTCCGTAGGCATGGCTCTTCCCACGAACCGGAAGCGGCGTAACTCACCACGCCCTCCCCTGAACTGCACCGCGGCCTGGTGCATGGTCAGACTGTCGTTGACTCGGTGCTGGCAGAGTGTGAAGATTGGGCGCACGGATGGCCCCGTCGCGACCTGAAGGATGAAAGAAAGAAGCTTGACGAACCCATCGGGCACGTTGGCGAAGGTCTGAGACTCGCAACTGTTGTCGGCCATCTACAAAAGTAGGCAAAATTCTGCAGGGTCAGATCATAAATTTATGCTGACTGACAGAAAATGACTACAATTGCAAAAACATAAAATAGCTCTGTCATGCTAATAACTAATTAGCGATCGCACCTAGTGGCTTCCTACAGTCAGCCTGGCTCTGGTACCAAGCTTGTCACGACCGGTTTTCCAATAAAAATATTTATTGATAAACCAGTCTTTTGAGTCCAGTATGAGAGAAATCCTCCTCACTGGTAGACAATTTCTTGATACAATAAGCCAGTAGCATAAAATATATTACAGGGTTGAACTGCGGTCGCTCAACCAAATTATTACAAGCACGCCAATAATCATACATAATGGCGGACAGGACACCGTGGTGTGGAGACATACTACTGACTCACGGATAGGTTGGTGGTGGAAAAACACAGCGGGAAGGGAAATACAAGACTCTAAGAATATCATTTCATCAAACGTCGAGGTGAGGCTCGATAAATTTATTTGGTAGCGGAAGCGGATATAAAACAGTGACCAAATCCAGGGTCGCACGAGACTGACTGGGACTCCTCTAAGGGTCGGACTCGCTATCGAACTCTTCATCCATGAGATCGCCTTCGTCAGCATCTGGCCAAATCAACAAGCCAGTGAGTACTTTGAAAGTACTCGCAAGACAGTTCGGACGTAAGATATAACAAATGCATGCATGGATGCAACATGATTAATTCCTTAATGCACAATAAATAAAATTGGCATAACGGGTAAGTAAAAAGGGAAACGGCGGTAGTCTGCCTGAAATCCCATAGAGCATAAATAAGGATCGATCGGGTGTCTGAAGCGACGCCTCGAAAGGTGAACAAATAAAAATAAGGAAATGATGCCACAGTCGGGCATCTTAGCGACACCACATAAAGGGCTTTAAAAGAAATGCCACAGTCGGACGTCTGAGCGACATCGCAGAAAGGGCTTTAAAAGAAATGCCACAGTCGGACGTCTGAGCGACATCGCAGAAAGGGCTTTAAAAGAAATGCCACAGTCGGACGTCTGAGCGACATCGCAGAAAGGGCTTTAAAAGAAATGCCACAGTCGGACGTCTGAGCGACATCGCAGAAAGGGCTTTAAATTCACCAGTAAATAATACTCATAATAAACATTCAATCCATGAGAATAAACGGGTTAGTCCATCCACAGGGATAATCATTCAACCGGACTTAGCACTCAGGCGATTCACCGGAGTCTCTGTCATCAAAGCTGACAATTGATTAGGATAAGATGGAACGAAACTTGACATGGAATAGATGATTTGGAGGAATATATGACTCTGCAGAGTCTGTACAAAATTTTTCCCACAGCCAACGGATTTCCGTAGTCACGAAGGACTAGTTCCGTTTACGGTATTTCGGAAGAAAACACAGCTAACCGGTACACACCCGTCCTACCTCTCGATGCTAGGAATCACCCTAGTCATCGTCCAAGAAAAACTTTTGAGACGGGGAGATCACAATCTCGAATAGCATGGGATCAAATTTATATACGCGCGCTCTAAGGGGTGCCCCCCTCTCGGTCCCAACTGGAAACACCCATGCCCCCTGACCGGATGACTGGCTTTAATCCAGGGCCATGGAACCATCATCACGGCCTCTCCTCTTTGGTGTGTACCATGAAAGCGGTTTGCAACTTACTAAACCATATTCCTTGCGGAAAACATGTGGTAGTACAAGGAAGGAAATGATAGGTACTGGACCGATATGGTTTGACACTGAAGTCACATAGTCAGGCGTAAGACTTGCATGCTACAAGACTGCCATCGTACCCATCCTCATGCCAACACATGGCCATTCATATTCACATTCATCCACGTATGGATCATCGAACTCACTCACCTTATTATCACATAAAATAACGTTCATCGGTATGCTCACCAACATGCCATGAAACTAACTAAATGCAAAACATGCCAAGACACTCATCATATCAAAAGTTCAAACATGCTTGCCTGGTTCAGAGTAGTCGGAGCCTAGCTCGGTGAAGTTCGCGGCTCCGTCACCTCCTTCGGTATCTACGGTTTAAAGAAAATATATGCGCTAACGTAAATACCAAGGAGTGCACAGAAGGTAAACCAAATATTTTTCAAATAAACCTGATAAAAAACTAGACAAAATTTTAAAGAGAACAGAAAAAGAATCAATCAAAAATACTTTTCTGATTAAAAGTTATAAGGGTTTTTGTCCAGGGACTTATCTGTAATGAAACAGAAGATTTCCAGGGGCTAGTTTATAAAAACAGAAAACGCTTCGGTAGCGACTACGCCAGCTCGAAGAGAAAACGCATTCTGCCCGAAGGCGCTTCCAGAAAACGATTCGAAAGAGAGAGCAGAGAGGCTGACGGTGGGGTCCCACCCATCAGGTTCAAATGTTCAAACGGGGCGGCAGAGTTCGCCGGCGTCCGAGAGCCGCGGTGGTCGCCGGCGGCGATCCACGGCGAGGCAGAGAGATCGGAGAGTACCTCCGTGCTCAGGGTACCCTTCCGCGTCAGTTGATGGTGGTGGAGTCGGTCGGCGAGCACCACGTCGACGGCGAGCTTTGCTCCGGCGGACGGCGGCTCGGGTGGTCGAGGGGCTCGTCGGAGAGGGCTGCAAAGGTTAAATTGAAGAGGGGGTTATGCTCCTGGCAGCTAGAGAGGGTAACGAACGGGGTTTGAGCGCCGGAGATGGCCTCACCAGAACGAATCGGGCTGGAGGCCGAGGCGGGGCGAGGCGGCCAGAGCTGGGGGAGGAGACCTCCTCGAGGTCCCCCTAGTGGCCTGGCGGGGTGTTGGTGAGTAGTGGAGGTGCTGCGTGCACGAGAGTGAGCTCGGGACCCCTTTATATAGGCGGTCCGAGGCGGTTGCCGTGAACGAGGATCACCGGCGAGCGATTACGGTGGCGCAGTGCTCGGTCGGGGTGGTTAGGGGGTCGAGTGTCATCACGGAGGTTCAATGGGTCCGTTTTGGTGTTAAACTGGCCGGGGTTTGGGTGTTAAGGGCGAGCTCGACGGAACGGGGATGGCGCGGGCCCGTCGGCGGCGGAGAGCGCGTTCCGTGCTTGCCGGCCACGGTGGCTGTGCTACGGGCGTGCGCTGGCGTGCATGAGGCCACGCGGAGAGCCAGGGAGTGATGGGCGGCGCGGAACGGCGTTCTGCCGTGGTGTTCCTCCTGTCGGCCACCACGGGAGGTCCCGACGCCGCAGAAGACGCCGGCGAGGGCGAGCCAGCGCGCTACCGACGCCAGGAAGGCTCCACGCACGCGTGTGCAGCTTCGGACAAGAGGAAGAGGCGGCGAGGAACGTGCCAAGGGCACTGTGGCCGCGTGACTGAAACTGTCGAACGGAAGATGACACTGAAACTGAATTTTCTGAACTTGGAACAGTAATAGTGCCCACAAGGTGTTCGACCGAATGAAATTGGCCTCTGGTGATTTTTCCTTGAGCTGATTTTTGGTGGAGTGGCTTCTCCTTGCTCAAGTAGGCTGCATGATTTTTGGTGGAATTTTTGGAGCAGTGTGGATATGAATTTCACCAAATTTGGCAAATCTGGTCCAAACTTGCAGAGACTGTATTTTGAAAAATTTGAAAAGAGGAGGAGTGGATCAAGATGGTTCTGGGTTGTGGGTTCAAAGGACAATCCAGGAGAATTGGTTTGAGGTCAAAACTCCAATGAAAAAGTGTACTTGCTTTGAAAATCCCTCAGGCTCCAAATAATATTCAGAATTGAATTGAGGGGGGAAAATAATTAGAATAAAATCCAAAACCAGTTTGGATTAGTTGGGACAGAGAATTTAGGTTGATCACAAGGGGGAGGGAAGGTTTTGGAGGGGTTTTATCTCATGGGCAAAAATACAAAGCCAAGGGTGGCTTCAAAGATAAGAAAATCCCAAATTTCCATAGAGCTTCACTTAAAATAAAACAAATTAAAACTCCCAAAAAAAATAAATTTTTAGAGGGAACTAACAGAGAAGAAGTTTGCAAAAGATCAACCACCAAAGTTTGAAAGAAATAAAATCCCTGCCAAGGCAAAAGGAGGTTTTTAAGAGGAAGGTTTTTCTGAAAAAGAATTTTTTTTAAAAAGGTCTCTCCTCAAAACCACAAAGTTTTTGATAAAAACCAAATAAAATTTTTGGAGTGTCACACTTAAGTGGTGGTTTGTTTTCTTATACTAACGGAGCTCATGAGATTTTCTGTTTAAGTTTTGTGTTGTGAAGTTTTCAAATTTTGGGTAAAGATTTGATGGATTATGGAATAAGGAGTGGAAAGAGCTGTAACGCCCACGATGCGGCTATATCTCCCACGTGTCGAAGCACGACTTAGAGGCATAACCGCATTGTAAGCAATGTCGCAAGTGGGGTAATCTTCACACAAACCATGTACTGAATAAGAAAAGAGGTACATAGTTGGCTTACAATCGCCATGTCACACAATGCATAAATATATCATTACAATCATCCAGATACAATCAAGGTCCGACTACGGAACCAAAATAAAGACAACCCCAAATGCATAATGTTCCCGATCGCCCCAACTGGGCTCCACTATTGATCGTCTGGAAAGGAAACGTAGTATCGTCCTGAGTCCTCATCGAACTCCCACTTGAGCTCAGTCGAATCTCCTGGAGCGGTATCATCGGTCCCTGCATCTAGTTTTGAAAGGAATCTGTGAGTCACGGGGACTCAGCAATCTCACACCCTCGCGATCAAGACTATGTAAGCTTATAGGTAGAGTAAAAGTATGAGGTGGAGCTACAGCAAGCACTAGCATTTATGGTGGCTAACATACGCAAATGAGAGCGAGAAGAGAAGGCAAGGCACGGTCGAGAAACTATGATCAAGAAGTGATCCTAGAACAACCTACGTTCAAGCATAACACGAGACTGTGTTCTCTTCCCGGACTCCACCGAAAAGAGACCATCACGGCCACACACTCTGTTGATTCATTTTAATTAAGTTTCAGGTTTTCTGCACCCGGACATTAACAAATTCCCATCTTCCCATAACCGCGGGCACGGCTTTCGAAAGTTCAAATCCCTATAGGGGTGTCCCAACTTAGCCCATCACAAGCTCTCATGGTCAACGAAGGATATTCCTTCTCCCAAGACAATTCGATCAGAATCGGAATCCCGGTTACAAGACATCTCGACAATGGTAAAACTAAACCAGCAAAGCCACCCGATGTGCCGACCAATCCCGATAGGAGTCGCACGTATCTCGTTCTCAGGGCACATCGGATAGGTCAAGCTACGAGTAAAACCAACCCTCGAGTTGCCGCGAGGTGGCCCCGCAGGCTGCCCACTTCGGACCAACACTCAGAGGAGCACTGGCCCCCTCCCCCGGGGGGGGGGGGTTAAAATAAAGATGACCCTTGAGTCCGCGAAACCCAAGGGAAAAAGTCTAGGTGGCAAATGGTAAAACCAAGGTTGGGCCCTGCTAGAAGAGTTTTATTCAAGGCTAACTATCAAGGGGTTCCCATTATAACCCAACCGTGTAAGGAACGCAAAATCAAGGAACATAACACCGGTATGACGGAAACTAGGGCGGCGAGAGTGGAACAAAACACCAGGCATAAGGCCGATCCTTCCACCCTTTACCAAATTTATAGATGCATTAAAGTAAACAAGATATAATAATGATATCCCAACAATAAGCATGTTCCAACAAGGAACAAACTCCAATCTTCACCTGCAACTAGCAACGCTATAATAGGGGCTGAGCAAAGCGGTAACATAGCCAAACAACGGTTTGCTAGGACAAGGTGGGTTAGAGGTTTGACATGGCAATATGGGAGGCATGATAAGCAAGTGGTAGGTATCATAGCATAGACATAGCAATAGAGAGAGCATCTAGCAAGCAAAGATAGAAGTGATTTTGAGGGTATGGTCATCTTGCGTGCAAAGTTCTCCGAGTTGACGTTAGCTTGGTCCTCGTAAGCGTACTCAACTGGTTCCTCGATCACGTACTCGTCTCCCGGCTCTACCCAAAGCAAGAACACAAGCAAAGGGAGACACAATCAACCACGATGCAATGCGCAAGCAACATGCTGCAAAATATGTCATGATATGCGGGATGTGATATGCGATGCATATGCATGTTTCAGAAAGGAAAGATTGAACCTGGCCTCAACTTGGAAAACCAAGAGTGCCACTGGAAAGAGGAGTTGATTTCGGTCAAAATCGATATACAGATCACCAGAATCGGATGCACGGTTTGCAAATGGCAAGCAAAAGAAATATGGCACCGATCTGCGATTAACAGCACGAGGCCATCTAAATGCATCAAGAACAACAAGCTACTGCACCCTAACATAGGAACAAAGCACATGGAAGTGATCCACTCAAGATGTTTGACAAAACATGAACACTGAGCTACGGCTAATTCACACAATAGCAGGCTCAAACAAGCATGGCAAAAGTGCAAAAGATAACAGGTTACAGACTTAGTGAAAATAACATGTCAGGAATTTAACATCAGAAAGCAATGTTTAGAGCACGATAACAACATGCCACAGGAACATATCATGGCATGGCATGAAGCTACTCAAAGCATACAATAAAAGTCCCTTACTGACCATAAGCCAAAAGGGATCACAAAATACAATGGCAACCATGTGAACAACAGATACAGACTTAGTAGAAAACTGGAACATGGCAAAATAGATTCATGTAGGCATGTTTACGAGCTCGATGCACTCACCACAAGGCATTGCATGACAAACTAAGTATACACCCAGCAAGTAGTCATGGCATAGAAGCTAAACATGGCAAGAACAACCTCATAGCATGCAAGGATAAACTATAACAACCTCGGCAAAATTGCTTAACACGTAAACAATCTGCCTGGAACATTTTATAGCAAAAGTAGAGCAAGATTGAGTCATGCTAGGGTGCTCTATAATTGCAAACGAAGACATGGATGGAGAGAGCATAACATTATCCCAAAATCACCCTTACTGATCATTCTCAAAAGAGGCATGGATCACTCTGTAGCAACAAGAATACATGACATAAAAAATATTATCAGGGAAAAGACTTAGAAAATTTCTAAGTCCCTGAAATCAGCAACATTATGAGAGCTACTTTGCATGATTCTGCTAGTCAGCCCAAAAATCACAAAAATACATGGCATACACCCCTGTAAAGATGGCATGGCATACTTCAAAACACATGTAGGGCTCAAGTTCATAGGAGGCACACATTAAACATGGCAAAAATGACAAATGTCCAATAACTGATAAGAATCTGAAACTAACATTACATAGCACTCTTGCAACAGCATTTAGGGTATATGACATGAGGCGAACAATTTGATATGCTACACGCCCAAAACGGAGCTACGGATGCAAAGTTACGATGCGATGAACAAGGGCATCTGACATGAGGAAAAGACTTAGAGAAGAAAATGACCCCTCCATGGAAAAAGTCAACTCCGGCGATGTCGAGGCTGGATCCGTCGTCTCTGGCGACGGCGAGGCCCGAACGTGGCCGGGAAGGCCGGAAAGCGGCCAGACTCCAGAGGGGGTGGCCGGATCTGGCTCCAGGAGGCGCGGTGGAGGCAAAGGCGACCAGATCCGAGGCGATGGCGGCGCGGTAGGACGGCGGCGACCGGAGCGAGGCGGTGGCGTCCTACGGATCGGCGGTGACCAGCGCGGTGGCGGGGCGGCGCCGGCGAAGGCGGCGGGATGGTGCGCGGGCGGCAGGGAGCGCGGGGGCGAGCGAAGGCGGCGGCGGGCGCCGCGAGCCAGGGAGGGCCTGTCTTGGGCTCGGCGGGCCGGCGACGGGGGAGGCGGCCGGGCGAATGGCGAGGCGACATGTGGCAGCGGTGGCGGCAGGATCTTGTCCGGAGGTGGGCGGACACGTCCGGCCGCGCAGAGGTGAGGGGAGCTAGGGTTAGGGTGGTTTGATCCGGGATTTTCGAGGGGAGTTGCCTTTTCATAGGTAGAGGGAGCTAGGAGGCTCCAAATTGAGCACGGTTTGCGGACACATGATCGTGATCGAATGACCGAGATGATGGAGGGGGTTTAGGTGGGTTTTGGGCCACTTTGGAGAGGTGTTGGGCTGCAACACACATGAGGCCTTTACGGCTCCTCGGTTAACCGTTGGAGCATCAAACGAAATCCAAATGGCACGAAACTTGACAAGCGGTCTTCCGGTGGTAAACCAAGGCTGCTTGGCAAGTCTCGGTCCAATCCGAAAACGTTTAACACCTGCACACGAAAAGAGGTAAAAGGGAACACCGGAGGACATAGAAGCGCCGGAAAGCAAAACGGACAACAGGGAAAATGCTCGGATGCATGAGACGAACACGTATGCAAATGCGATGCACATGATGACATGATATGAGATGCATGACAAAGACAAAAGCAACACGAAGAAAAAACCCGACAACGAGGAAATATCATAACTTAGTTCCGGAAATGGCAAGAGTTGGAATACAAATATGGCAGGTTACATACGGGGTGTTACAACACTCCACCACTACAAAAGGATCCCGTCCCGAGATCTAGGACTGGAAAAACTCCGGGTATTCTAAACGGGGGTGGTCCTCACGTTCCTAGGTGGCTTCACGGTCGGAATGATGTGACCACTTCACTCTCAGGAATTTGATAGACTTGTTGGGAGTCTAGCGCTCAGTTTCTTCAAGAATAGCAACGGGATGCTCATGATAAGACAGGTCTTCTTGGAGATCAATCTCTTGAAAGTTGATGGTGCGGTCAGGAGTCTTGAAACACTTGAGGAGTTGAGACACGTGAAACACATCGTGCACATTTGCAAAGTTGGATGGAAGCTCAAGTTGATAGGCGAGATCGCCTCTTTTCCCAATGATCTTGAAAGGACCCACGTATCTAGGGGCAAGCTTCCCTTTGATACAGAAGCGACGAGTACCTTTCATTGGAGAGACGCGGAGGTAGACATGGTCTCCAATCTTGAAAGCCAAGTCACGATGCTTGCTATCATAGTAACTCTTCTGGCGCGATTGCGTGGCTTTGAGATTTTCACGAATGACTTTGCACATTTCATCGGCCTCTGTGATCAATTCATTGCCAAGAAGTTGGCGTTCACTAGTCTCTGACCAGCTAAGAGGAGTACGACACTTCCTGCCATAGAGAATCTCGAATGGGGCCTTGCCCGAACTTGCTTGGAAGTTGTTGTTGTAGGAGAACTCGGCATATGGAAGACAATCTACCCACTTCATACCGAAAGAAATAACACATGCCCTGAGCATATCTTCAAGAATTTGATTGACTCGCTCGACTTGGCCACTAGTTTGAGGATGAAAAGCTATGTTGAAGCGAATGTTGGTGCCCATGGCCTTCTGGAAGGAATCCAGAACTTAGATGTGAAGATGCTCCCACATCTGAAGATATCAACTGTGGAATTCCGTGCCGTGTAGAGAGACATTCCTGGAAGTATATAGCTCTGCCAACTGAGCTATTGTGATAGATTCTTTGATAGGCAGAAAATGAACCATCTTTGGTGAGCTTGTCGATGACAATGAAGATAGCATCATTGCCACGCTTGGACTTGGGAAATCCAGTCACGAAGTCCATCTCAATATGATCAAACTTCCATTCTGGAATGGCAAGAGGTTGGAGGATACCTGCTGGTTGTTGGTGTTCTGCTTTCACTCTTCTGCAGACATCACATTCATTCACGAACCGAGCAATCTCGCGCTTCATTCGAGTCCACCAATACGACTGCTTGAGGTCATGGTACATCTTTGTACTTCCAGGGTGAATAGAGAGGAGTGAATTGTTAGCCTCATTCATAATGACTTTACAAAGGTCAGCTTTAGGAACCACAATGCGAGCCTCGTTCATAATGACCTTCTTCACCATAGCATCAAGAAGTTGAGCCTCATGAATCTGATCTTCCAAAGTAGGAGAGACTTGGAGGTTGGCAAGGAATCCTCGAGGAACAACTTAGAGTTTGAGCTTGCGGAAAGCTTCACAAAGCTCTGGTTGGTAGGGCTTGATAATCATACTGTTGCAGTAAGCCTTCCTGCTCAATGCGTTAGCAATTACATTGGCCTTGCCTGGAGTGTATTCAATACTCAGATTATACTCTTGAATCATTTCGACCAAACGAGTCTGCCTGAGGTTGAGGTTGGGTTGAGTGAAGATGTACTTGAGGCTCTTCTGATCAGTGAAGATGTCCACTTTTCTTCCCAACAAGAGATGTCTCCATGTTAAAAGAGCATGGATAACTGCCGCCAACTCAAGGTCATGAGTGGGGTAGTTCTTTTCGTTGGGCTTCAACTGGCAAGAGGTATAGGCCACAACTTTCTTCTCTTGCATCAACACTGCACCGAGACATTGAAGGGAAGCATCATAGAAGACCTCGAACGGTTTGGATTCATCAGGAGGAGTCTGAACTGGAGCAGTGACTAACTTCTCTTTAAGGGTGTTGAAAGCGATGTCACATTCAGGCGACCAGACATACTTCACATGCTTCTAGAGAAGGTTGGAAAGAGGCTTCACGATCTTAGAGAAGTTCTCAATGAACCTTCGACAATAGCTTGGGAGCCTAAGGAAGCTGCGGAGTTGCTTCACATTCTGAGGCGGTTCCCAATTCACAATTGCAGACACCTTCTCAGGATTCACAGCTACGCCCTTGGCGGAGATGATATTCCCAAGGTAGAGAACCTCATCGAGCCAAAACTCGCACTTTGAAAACTTCGCATAGAACTGATGTTCTCTGAGTTTATCCAGCACCAATCTCAAGTGCTTGGCATGATCCTCCTTGTTCTTGGAAAAGACCAAAATGTCATCGAGGTAGACCAAGGCGAAGTCATTTGTGTAGGGGTTGAAGATGAAGTTCATCATGCGAGAGAATGTTGGCGGAGTATTGACAAGGCCAAAAGACATGACAATGTATTCATATGAACCATAGCTTGTTCTGAATGCTGTCTTGGGGTTATCTTCTTCACGAATGCGAATCTGATGATAGCCCATATGGAGGTGAAGCTTGGAGAATACTTGAGCACCTTTTAGTTGTTCGAAAAGCTCATTGATGTTGGGAAGTGGGTACTTGTTCTTTATTGTCTTCTTGTTGAATGTATGGTAGTCGACACAAAGTCGGTCCGTTCCATCCTTCTTCTTGACAAAAAGAACACCACAACCCCATGGAGAAGAACTTGGTCGGATGAGACCCATACGCTCTTGAATATCGAGTTGTTTCTTCAGCTCCTTCAACTCTTCAGGTCCAAGCTTGTAAGGACATTTGCAAACAGGTTCCGTGCCAGGCTCAAGATCGATGAAAAATTCAACTGGCCGGTGCGGAGGCATTCCTGGAAGCTCTTCTGGAAAGATGTCTTGATATTCACAAACGACTGGAATCTGAGATATGGCATCCAATTCGCCCTTCTCATTGAGAGAAAACAGTCGAATTGTATCTTCACGAGCGGCAAAGATGATTACATCGTCAGACGAATGTGTCAATTGAATCTGCCTGGCAGCACAATCAAGCTGAGCCTTGTGCTTAGAAAGCCAGTCCATTCCGAGAATAAGATCAATATCCGAGTTACCAAGGACCATTGGAGAAGAGAGAAACTTATAGTCGCCCAACGTGATAGAAACATCTGGAACCACCAAACTAGCACTCAACCGTTTACCCGGAGAAACGATATCCATTGATTTGCCCAAATGAGAAGAAGCGAATTCATTCTTGGCAAAAAATGGTTTTGACATGAAACAATGCGATGCACCAGTATCAAAAAGAACTTTTGCAGGAATATCGTTAACAGGAAGGTTACCCATTATCACATCTGACGAGTCCTCTGCCTAAGCTGCGTTCAACAAGTTGACCTTGGCATGCTTGGGATTATGCTTGACCACTGTGGTGCTAGCAGATCTCACAGGAAGAGGAGGAGCAAGACGCCTCTGATTGAAGCATTTGTTGGCATAGTGACCCTTCTGTTGACACTTGTTGCACGTGACCTCTGAAAGTGGACGGTGATATGGAGCACTTGATCTTGGAGGTTGAGACGAAGTCTTGTTCTGAAAGCCTGGGTTGGGTGAGTGGGAAGATCCATTGCCACCTTTTCTCTTCTGCTGATAAGGCTGACGGAACGGAGGAGGAGGAGGCAACCAATACTTTTGCTGCTTAGTTACCACTTGAGTTGAGGAAGAAGGAGTTGCATCCCTGACTAGTTTCTTGGAAGCATCGCACTTGAGCTGAGCAGTCTCTTGTTTCAGTGCCATATTGTAGAACTCATCGTACTTCTTCGGCTCGAAAAGCACGAGAGCTAGTTGAAGATCTTCTTTGAGGCCACCTCTGAACTGATAAATCATGCTCTTCTTGTCCGGGACGTCTTGCTTAGCGAAACGAGCGAGCTTCTGGAACATGATGTTATACTGGTAAACAGACAAGCTGCCTTGCTTCAGGTTGCGGAACTCCTCACGCTTGCTCTCAACAACACTCTGAGGAATGTGGTGAGCTTTGAAGTCTTGACGGAATTCATCGCAGGTAATCACACGACCTCCTCTGGAATCTTTGTATTGCTGATACCATTCTGCAGCTTGGTCCTTGAGTTAGAACGAGGCAAACTTGACAAAGTCCTCAGGCCTGACGTTGCTGCACTCGAAATGCTTGCAGATATCCACGAGCCAATCATCAGCGTCTGTTTCCTCGACACAGTTACTAAAGGTCTTTGGCTGGTTGGCGAGGAACTGGTTGAGTGTAGCAAATTGATTCTGATTGTTGCCATGGCCTTGATTTCCTTGGTTGCGCTCTTACAAGAGTTGCATAAGCATCTGCGTGTTGGCATTGGTAGCGGCCATCACAGCTTGCAATGCCTCCGGAGGTGGAGGTGGTGACCGCGGTTCAGGATTCTGACGCGTTGGAGGAGCCATCCTGAAGAGGGTGACATCCGTTAGCATCTTGACAGACATATATTCAAGCTGAATCAAATGGATCGAAATTGCAACATATAGTCTCAACATTCGAACAAGAATGAACGAATGCAAACTGTCGTGGAGTTGACATGGCAGATGTCCTAGAGCAAGGACTTAGTCATAGGGCCAACGCACTAGGAAGCTTAAAGGGGTTGATCGGGACAAAGGACATACAAGAGAGTTTATATACTAGTTCGGCCCCTTACGATGAAGGTAAAAGCCTATGTCTAGTTGGGATTGGTATTGCTGAGGTTTCGACTTCCAAGAGGCTCAACTCGCCGGCTTGGTTATTGACTTGGTTGTTTCTTGCCCTAAACCGCCACTGGGTCGTCCCCTTATATACACGGGTTGACGCCTGGTGGCCTACAGAGTCCCGTCCGGCTCATAATCGTGTCTGGCTCGGTGACCTTCTTTACATGCCTTTTTGTACAAGTATTTCCTTACATACGGTGGTTTATTATATCAGGCCTTAAGCCGGCCCTAGGCCTTTGGGCCTTCTATAAGGCTTAATAAACTACAATCTTCAAATGTTTACTGGGTTTCTTGCGTAACCCGCCATTGAAGCTGAACCGGCCCCTCCTGGGCGGGTCTCAACTGATGGTAATATCCACAACATTAGGCCCCAGGTTGACTTTGAACTTTGTTCTTTGTCAATCTTCCATACTTAGCCAAAAAATCCATCTTCGTATCTTTACTGAAATTTCCTTGTAACCCGCTATGACGTCATCGCCGGATTTTTCATAAACCTGCTACCACATCATCTTTTAACGGATCTTTATCTTTAATGCCTTTCCGAAAATCGAGGCACCTGGGTAACAGGATAACCATGTTTTGGTCTCCTCGTTTCTCGCGCCCACTTATCAGTCTTTTCCTTATAAATAGGCACGACCTAGGTCTTTTCCATTCTCCCCCTTCGGTCGTCTTCTTCCTCTCGCTGCTTCTCTGCCGCTCGAGCTCTGCCGCCGCCACCGCAGATCTTGTCTTCATCGACTCAGGCTGCCGCATCAACCTGATTCAACCCGAAGAAAACGCAACGAACCTCCGCTGCAACTCTGCATCTGTAAGTCTCTTTCTTCATCAACATCAGATCCGCATTAGGACCTTTGAGTTCCTTGGTGTTCTTCACTGTTCGTCATGAACTCTTCATAGATTTCATTACCATCACCATTTATTGATCTTTGGATAGTATAAAACCGATGCGGTAGTTATTTCACACCCACTTCAAATGCAAACAAATTCTTTTTCCTATTCAGAGGCTTTGTTTAGAACTGACGAACTTGCATGTATTATATATTTAGTTCTATAATATTTTTCTTTTCAGAACAACCATTTGATCCAGAATAATAATGATAACTTGATGAAACTTGTTTATGGCAACACTTAGCTGTAGTTGCTTTCTGAGAAAGTCCATAGTCATGGCGGCTTATCTCTCTGGCTTCCTTTTCTTTGTATGTCATTAGCCCTTAGTTAAGCCTCCATTGCTTGTTTTACATCTTCCACTTTTGACTGTTAACCTGACCGTAAACTGAACCGACACGTTATTTCTTTTTCAGTTTCTTGCACGTCATGCCGTCAAAGACACCCACTGTCTATAACTGGGTCCCCTCATCCATAACTGAGGAACGGTTAAAAGACTACTTCATCGTTGGGTTTCTGCCTTCAAAAAATTTCACGTCTTATCGTGCTCCTGACCCGGAGGAAGAACGCCCTGATAACCCACAAGTATATGGGACCAATTGTAGCCTCTTTCGATAAGTAAGAGTGTCGAACCCAACGAGGAGCTAAAGGTAGAACAAATATTCCCTCAAGTTCTATCGACCACCGATACAACTCTACGCACGCTTGACGTTCGCTTTACCTAGAACAAGTATGAAACTAGAAGTACTTTGTAGGTGTTTTTGGGTAAGCTTGCAAGAAAGAAAGGAACACGAAAATAAAAGCTAGGGGCTGTTTAGATAAAGACACAACTAAATTAGTTTTAGTAGAGAGCTTTTGTCAAAAAGAAGGTTATTTGTCCCTAGGCAATCGATAACTAGACCGGTAATCATTATTGCAATTTTATTTGAGGGAGAGGCATAAGCTAACATACTTTCTCTACTTGGATCTATATGCACTTATGATTGGAACTCTAGCAAGCATCCGCAACTACTAAAGATTCATTAAGGTAAAACCCAACCATAGCATTAAAGCATCAAGTCCCCTTTATCCCGTACGCAAACAACCTACTTACTCGGGTCTGTGCTTCTGTCGCTCACGCCACCCACCATAAGCAAATCATGAACATATTGCAAACCCTACATTGGTAATCCCTCACGCTTGCGCAACACGGAGAGCACCATAGGACAACACCAATAATAAAACATACAACTCAAACCAATCTTGATCATCAAATAGCCATTAGGACAAAACAGATGTACTCAAACATCATAGGATAGCCATACATCATTGGGAAATAATATATAGCGTTGAGCACCATGTTTAAGTTGAGATTACAACGGGTAAGAGAAAGGTTACACCGCTGCATAGAGGAGGGAAGAGTTGGTGATGATGGCGGTGAAGTTGTTGGTGAAGATGGCGGTGATGATGATGGCCCCCGGTGGCACTCTCGCGCCACCAGAAGCGAGGGGGAGAGAGCCCCCCTCCTTCTTCTTCTTCCTTGACCTCCTCCCTAGATGGGAGAAGGGTTTTCCCTCTGGTCCTTGGCTCCCATGGCATGGGAGGGGCGAGAGCCCCTCCGAGATTGGATCTATCTCTCTGTCTCTCTCTGGTTCTGCGTTCTATTCTGGCTCTGTTTCACCGTTTCATATTTATATGGAGATCCGTAACTCCGATTGGCCTGAAACCTTCGCCGTGATTTTTTCCGAATGTTAGCGTTCTTGTGGCAAAAGAAGAGCGTCAACTGCCTTACGGTGGGCTCACGAGGGTAGGGGCGCGCCCTAGGGGGCGCCCCCCCTGCCTCGTGACCACCTCGGGCACAGGTTCGCGTTGATTTTCCTTCTGAATTTTCCATATTTTCCAAAAATAAGCTCTATCCGTTTTTATCCCATTTGGACTCCTTTGATATGGATATTCTGTGAAACCAAAAACATGCAACAGACAGGAACTGTCACTGGGCACTGGATCAATATGTTAGTCCCAAAAATAATATAAAAAGTTGCCAAAAAGTATATGAAAGTTGAATAATATTGGCATGGAACAATCAAAAATTATAGATACGACGGAGACGTATCAGCATCCCCAAGCTTAATTCCCGCTCGTCCTCGAGTAGGTAAATGATAAAAAAAGATAATTTTTGATGTGGAATGCTACCTAGCACTGGTAGAAAAAGGGCATGTTGTCCCGGTTCGTAAGGGCCTTTTGTCCCGGTTCCTGAACCGGGACTAAAGGGTCGGTACTAATGCCCTGCCCCTTTAGTCCCGGTTCAATCCAAAACCGGGACTGATGGGCCTCCACGTGGCCTGTGCGCGGAGCCCAGGCAGGAGACCCTTTGGTCCCGGTTGGTGGCACCAACCGGGACCAATATGCATCCACGCGTGAGCATTCGTGGCTGGGGTTTTTGTTTTTTTGAAAGGGGGGGGGGTTGGGGGTTTTGGGGGGTTAATTTAGGTGTTTAATATATTGTGTTAGCTAGCTATAATTAATAGAGAGAAGTGTCCTCTCTTATGTCCGTGCTTGGTCGACGCTACGTACTATACATACTTATAGAGAGGACTAGACACGCTAGCTAGCTAGTAAGCAAACGAAGGAAACAGAAGATCGTCATTAACATATATGCATACAGAGAGAAGTGATATCGACCACCTCTCCTTCTCCGAGAGATTGGTCGAACAAAAAGTTCTCGTATATCTATCCGACACTACCGGCTACATATATACAATAATTATCTCTTACAAATATAATCATACGGACTCATGGTCCACATAGTATTCTCCGTCTTCAGCGATCACGTGGTCAAGAAAGAATGCCGCTAATTCCTCTTGAATTGCTCGCATGCGAGCTGGTGCTAGGAGTTCATCCCGCTTCCGAAACATCTAATTTGAAGAAGGGGGTCAATATATATATATATATATATATATATATATATATATATATATATATATATATATATATATATATATGAATGAATGAAACTCAACACAAATGATGGTAATAGAATAAAATTGTGAATGCTGTTATTTACGTACTTCATATTGTTCATCAGTGTAGCCCCGCTCACAGGTCGTGTGGCGGATGGACTCGCAAATGTAGTATCCATAGAAATCATTCCCTTTTTCCTGCCACAACCACTTTACAAGAAATAGAGGTCAATCAAACTGATAAGCAAGAATGCCAAATCAATAGGAGATGCGCGGAACATGCTACTATAGTACTTACTTTCGGGTGTCTAAATTGCAGCTTCTTCGGGAGTCTTGGAGCTTTATTGGAGAATTTTTTCCAAACCCTGCCAGACAAAGAAAACAATTACTTGATATATCAGGAAATGAACAAAGTTGCTGATATGGTGGATAATGATCGATTTAACTTACTTCTCGAGCATTTGAGTCATGTCCGCATAGTCCTGGGGATCTTTTCGTTTTGAGTCTAAGACAGTTACTAGTCCCTGCTCAAGCTCAATCTCTAGGAGAATATAGTGGTAACTGCACACACATGCATAACTCATCAATTACATTACTATAACCTTGACTAATATATATATAAGGGAAACCGAATATGCACAAGACAGTAACACTCACTTGAAGTTGTAAGGAAAGAGTATTATATCTTTGTTTTCATTTATTACCAACGATCGTAGCAAGTTGGCCTCGGTATCTGCGGCATGAAATTTAACCTGAGTTGCATCTATGAGATATGTGTTAATGAACCCAATATCACTGACTTGTCTTTTCTTTAATTCGACGATCTTCAATCTGCATAATATAGTGAGGATGATTATAAATACATGCAATGAAAGAGCTGAGCTATATAGAGAGACTTAATGACAGAAGTAGTACTACTTATAGAAAGTAGCAGGTGACCATTGTTTTATCGAGGGCCAATTGATTGAAAAACTGAAAGAACTCCTCAAATGGAACAGGCAATAGTTCAATTCCAACAAGGTCATGCTCCTTTTTAACTTTCACATACAAAGTACTCCTCCCCCCAAAGTCTCTGCAGATTTTCAAGTACCAATCATGCAATCTTCGCATCATCGTTGATAGAGATCTTTCATCTTTGACGAGAGGCTTCCCGTACTCGTATCCTTGTATCTGCACCTCCATGGGTTCATAATGTACATCGTCGGGCAGGTAATCGGCAAGATTGCTGGTGATGATGGCGGTGATGATGATGGCCCCCGGTGGCACTCTCGCGCCACCAGAAGCGAGGGGGAGAGAGCCCCCCTCCTTCTTCTTCTTCCTTGACCTCCTCCCTAGATGGGAGAAGGGTTTTCCCTCTGGTCCTTGGCTCCCATGGCGTGGGAGGGGCGAGAGCCCCTCCGAGATTGGATCTATCTCTCTGTCTCTCTCTGGTTCTGCGTTCTGTTCTGGCTCTGTTTCACCGTTTCATATTTATATGGAGATCCGTAACTCCGATTGGCCTGAAACCTTCGCCGTGATTTTTTCCGAATATTAGCGTTCTTGTGGCAAAAGAAGAGCGTCAACTGCCTTACGATGGGCTCACGAGGGTAGGGGCGCGCCCTAGGGGGGCGCCCCCCTGCCTCGTGACCACCTCGGGCACAGGTTCGCGTTGATTTTCCTTCCGAATTTTCCATATTTTCCAAAAATAAGCTCTATCCGTTTTTATCCCATTTGGACTCCTTTGATATGGATATTCTGTGAAACCAAAAACATGCAACAGACAGGAACTGTCACTGGGCACTGGATCAATATGTTAGTCCCAAAAATAATATAAAAAGTTGCCAAAAAGTATATGAAAGTTGAATAATATTGGCATGGAACAATCAAAAATTATAGATACGACGGAGACGTATCAGCATCCCCAAGCTTAATTCCCGCTCGTCCTCGAGTAGGTAAATGATAAAAAAAGATAATTTTTGATGTGGAATGCTACCTAGCACTGGTAGAGAAAGGGCATGTTGTCCCGGTTCGTAAGGGCCTTTTGTCCCGGTTCCTGAACCGGGACTAAAGGGTCGGTACTAATGCCCTGCCCCTTTAGTCCCGGTTCAATCCAAAACCGGGACTGATGGGCCTCCACGTGGCCTGTGCGCGGAGCCCAGGCAGGAGACCCTTTGGTCCCGGTTGGTGGCACCAACCGGGACCAATAGGCATCCACGCGTGAGCATTCGTGGCTGGGGTTTTTGTTTTTTTGAAAGGGGGGGG
>NC_041382.1:131819957-131884053 GCF_002162155.2 Triticum dicoccoides | reverse complement strand
TAATCATACGGACTCATGGTCCACATAGTATTCTCCGTCTTCAGCGATCACGTGGTCAAGAAAGAATGCCACCAATTCCTCTTGAATTGCTCGCATGCGAGCTGGTGCTAGGAGTTCATCCCGCTTCCGAAACATCTAATTTGAAGAAGGGGGTCAATACATATATATATATATATATATATATATATATATATATATATATATATATATATATATATATATATATATATATATATGAATGAATGAAACTCAACACAAATGATGGTAATAGAATAAAATTGTGAATGCTGTTATTTACGTACTTCATATTGTTCATCAGTGTAGCCCCGCTCACAGGTCGTGTGGCGGATGGACTTGCAAATGTAGTATCCATAGAAATCATTCCCTTTTTCCTGCCACAACCACTTTACAAGAAATAGAGGTCAATCAAACTGATAAGCAAGAATGCCAAATCAATAGGAGATGCGCGGAACATGCTACTATAGTACTTACTTTCGGGTGTCTAAATTGCAGCTTCTTCGGGAGTCTTGGAGCTTTATTGGAGAATTTTTTCCAAACCCTGCCAGACAAAGAAAACAATTACTTGATATATCAGGAAATGAACAAAGTTGCTGATATGGTGGATAATGATCGATTTAACTTACTTCTCGAGCATTTGAGTCATGTCCACATAGTCCTGGGGATCTTTTCGTTTTGAGTCTAAGACAGTTACTAGTCCCTGCTCAAGCTCAATCTCTAGGAGAATATAGTGGTAACTGCACACACATGCATAACTCATCAATTACATTACTATAACCTTGACTAATATATATATAAGGGAAACCGAATATGCACAAGACAGTAACACTCACTTGAAGTTGTAAGGAAAGAGTATTATATCTTTGTTTTCATTTATTACCAACGATCGTAGCTAGTTGGCCTCGGTAACTGCGGCATGAAATTTAACCTGAGTTGCATCTATGAGATATGTGTTAATGAACCCAATATCACTGACTTGTCTTTTCTTTAATTCGGCGATCTTCAATCTGCATAATATAGTGAGGATGATTATAAATACATGCAATGAAAGAGCTGAGCTATATAGAGAGACTTAATGACAGAAGTAGTACTACTTATAGACAGTAGCAGGTGACCATTGTTTTATCGAGGGCCAATTGATTGAAAAACTGAAAGAACTCCTCAAATGGAACATGCAATAGTTCAATTCCATCAAGGTCATGCTCCTTTTTAACTTTCACATACAAAGTACTCCTCCCCCCAAAGTCTCTGCAGATTTTCAAGTACCAATCATGCAATCTTCGCATCATCGTTGATAGAGATCTTTCATCTTTGACGAGAGGCTTCCCGTACTCGTATCCTTGTATCTGCACCTCCATGGGTTCATAATGTACATCGTCGGGAAGGTAATCGGCAAGATTGCTATAAACGGGCACCATCCTCGGATCATTAGCGACGTTGTCGCAAGGCACCTTGAGCGGGGGGCACGATTGCTTCGCTTGTTCACCAAGCTGGGCAATTTGTTTCCCAGCTCGTCGTTCTTTCAGCCTTTGATCACTGACAGTACTTCCCGAATGCTCCGCTTCGGCAAATTCCTTTCCAATAATGCGCTCATAGTTTCCTTTCGGCGGAGACTTGGGTGGTTTTGTCAGGGCAGCCAGAGTGCGCTTCGCTTTCACCGGATCTACCTTCTCCTCCGGAAGTGGATGTCTCTTTGCTTTCAACCCTTGAAACCAGTCATCCACTTCGGTTCGCGCGATCTCGGTGTTCTCCTCCGGGGTCCTCTCGTATGGTAACTTCTCTGGAGTCTTCAGAGAAGGACCGAATCTGTATGTCCTCCCGCCTCTGGCTATACTACTAGACGCCGGCCGAGCAGACGGAGCGGTTGTCTTCTTTACTTGCTTACGAGGCGGAGGAGAAGGACTACGACACGCCGGAGCAGCCGGAGCGGCGGCAGGTCTCTTCCGCCCTTGCTGACAAGGCGAAGAAGGAGGAGGCTGGCTGCTCGGGCGCGTCGGTGCAGGCGGAGAAGGAGGCGGAGTGCCGCCACGCGCTGGAGAAGGAGCCGATCGAGTGCCCTGATCGTCACTTGCTGGAGGAGGAGGCGGTGGAGGAGGCGGAGTGCCCTGACTCACCGGAGGAGGAGGCGGTGGAGGAGGCGGAGTGCCCTGACTTGCCGGAGGAGGAGGAGGAGGCGGAGGTGTCTAGTTCGGAAGGTTGATGAGCTCCTTCCGCCATAGGCATGGAGTCTTCAGAGCAGACCCCAGCCTAGCCTCCCCTTCACTGGTAGGGTGGTCAAGCTGGAGGTCCTCAAATCCCTCCGTTATTTCATCCACCATCACCCTAGCATATCCTTCTGGAATCGGCCGGCATTGAAAAGTTGCGCCGGGTTCAGTAGGATAAACAGAGCCAACAGCCGCCTTGACCTTCAAATTCATCCATTGCGTCATAAGGTGGCAATTTTGGGACTCCGTGATAGCATCCACGGGATAGCTGGTAGGAGCCGTCAAGGCATGCTCCGGCTGAAGCAGCTCGGTGGAAGCCACGCTGCTTCTCCGCTGAGATGGCGGGGTAGCTTCGGGGGAAGCTTCGGCAGTACGTTTGCTGCAATTTGCTTCTCGTTCCTCTATCGCTTGTACCCTTGCTTGCAGCGCCTGCATTTGGGTCTGCTGCACTTTTTTCCTCCTCTCATGGGATTTGTAACCGCCTGCGTCCGGAAACCTAACCTTCCACGGAATGGAGCCTGGCATGCCTCGTGTCCGTCCAGGGTGCTCAGGATTCCCGAGGGCCATTGTGAGCTTGTCGTTCTCTCTGTCTGGAAAGAACGCCCCTTGCTGCGCTGCTTCGATATAGTGCTGAAGCTTCCTGACTGGTATGTCCATTTGATCGTTCGTCCAAATACACTTCCCTGTTACAGGGTCCAAGGTTCCGCCAGCCCCGAAGAACCAAGTCCGGCAACGGTCTTGTCAGGCCCCCGACTCAATGTCACATCGATCTAGCCTGTAACACCTCATATCACTTTGCGGCCTCACGCACGGTATTCCCACGGGTGTCGCCTTACCTTTGCCCGGGACCGTTTGCGCCTTTTGGCTCACGTATATGATGATGTCGCTAGCATCCATATGATAAGGAGCCCGGGCTAACATGACTAGTCGTAAACCCAAAGTGGCACAGACTTACAGGGACAGGCATTCATGACCCAGCATCGAACGTGTCGGTCATCAGCAAGTGGGTCCGGGCTGTAGCACTGGGCTAGCAGGACTCCGGTAAACCGGGCTGTAGCAGGCTAACAGGGCTCCGGTACTCAATGCGTGACATTTCCCCGAAGGGACAGACACAGGAACGAAGAAGGACACATGCCGACCAGCCTATGTGTTCCGGAGCAGTAGCAAGCTACCATGGCTCAATGGAAACACTAGGAGACATTTCCCGGTAAGAGAGGCTACTAAAGATAAACAACTAGATAGTCAGATCCCACACATACCAAGCATTTCAATCATACACACAATATGCTCGATATGTGCAAATACAACAAGGCATCACAACATGACTCTATGACACAAGTACTTTATTTAAAGGCTCAGAGAGCCATACATAACATACATACAAGTACGGGTCACACGACCCACATTCAAGTCATACAGTCATACAAACCAGCAGCGGAAGTAATTTGTCTGAGTACAGACAACTAGTAAAATAAAAGAGGCTTGGAAAGCCTAGCTATACTACATGGTCCTTCACGTGCTCAGGATCACCACCTGGGCCTTAGTCTACTCGTCGATGTCAACGTCTACGAAGAACCCATCAGAAGGGGTTGCAGCGCCTTCTGTAGAATGTAAATTATAGCAACATGAGTACAAAGGTACCCAGCAAGACTTACGTCAGATCCTACATACATGCACATTTTCAAGAAGGGTTGGTGGAGTTATTGCAGCAAGCCAGCTTTGACTCTTGGCTAAACTATCCTACGAGACTCCAACTTGAAATGGTTTGCGCACACGAGTCCACTACTCACCACTTCAATACACAACCGAGAATCCACCTCCGTCTTCCTACGGAGGGGCCATCCTCGGCACTCACGCTTATCTTGAAGCTTTTAGTAGTTTCCAGTTTACTTGTCTATGAACTGTATAGGCAACCAAGTAGTCCTTTACCGCGGACGCGACTATTCGAATATATTAGGTTAACCCTGCAGGGGTGTACTTCTTCATACACGCTCTCACCACTTACCGCCGTTTACACGACATGTACTCGGCAACCTTCAAGCGGAAGCCCAACGTGGGTGTCGGCCACAACCTACCTAATCACCTAAGCCTCCAATCCAGGTTTATCGCCTATCCAGGTTCCATCCGCAGGGAGTCCGGCCGAGGTTTCCCATACGGCCCCGAACGATGTGTACAGGGTTCCGTGACACCTAACGGGTGCCCGGTATTCCCGGCCACATACCTACCGCATCACAGCCCACCCCTACGGTCAGCGCTGTCCACGGCCTCCAGTAGGCTACAAACACCAGAAACTACTTGCAACTCCTAGACAGAGAACTAGGGTGAATAAGAAGCCGAGAGGGTCCATTGGTTTCGGGCCCAATGCATGGTAGTAGCTGATTCTTAAATCACACATACAGATCTCAGTGCTTAAGGTCGGCTTCAATGAAACAACCCACCATGTACTCCTACATGGCCTCTCATCGATACCTTTACCAATCGTGTTCAACACATCACTCTCATTACCGACATGATCATTTCACTCTAGCCCATCACCCAGATGAACCAGACCTGACACGACTCTAAGCATAGCAGGCATAGCAAGGTAGGAACAACACATACATATGGCTCAATCAATTCCTACACATGCTAGTGGGTTTCATCTAATTACTGTGGCAATGACAGGTCATGCAGAGGAAATGGGTTCAACTACCGTAGCACACAGCAGTTTGAAACGCGTTGTCTTAATGCAGTAAAAGAGAGCAGAAGCGAGAACATGGGATTGTATCGATATGATCAACTGGTTGGTTGCTTGCCTGATGGATCGATGCACGGATATGATTCTTCGCTAGGGTAATCACGGTACTCCTTGGAGGCAGAACCTGCCGCAAAGAACACCGATACACAACCATCACCAAACAATGTGCGACAATATGATGCATGCATGAAACATGACAATATGAGTGTGTTGGGCTAATGCAACTAAGACCAGATGGGTTTGAGCCAATTTGAACCAAAGATTCAAATTCCAAACACATTTGTGATCTTAAATAGTGCTTTATCATGTTTTGCACTAAACAACAAGTTAACTTGTTTAAACATGCATGAAAACAGTACAGATGGATAGATTGGATTTTTCTGATCATTTTTCATATATAACTTGTTTGATTTGGAGTTACAGATTAAAAGTTATGAATTTTTGAAGTTTGAACTATATTCTGGAATTTCCTATATTAGAATAAATCCAGAAATTAATTTATTGCGTCAGCCATGCGTCAGAATGACGTCAGGGTCAACGGAGACGTCCAGGTCAAACCTGACTGTGGGTCCAGGGTGTCAGGGTAATTAGTTTAGCTAAAGTTTAATTAAAACTAAACCTATTTAGTTAACAGGGCTGGGCCCCACCTGTCATTAACTCATCAGAGTCAACCAGGGGCCACCGTGGTTGAAGTCAACGTCGGCTGCACCGGCGTCTAGCCGCCGGCGAGCCCGACGCGGTGGCGGAAGTGAGTTTGGCCGTTTCGGCAACCAAACGAGCCGCGGAGGGTGGCTATGGATAGCTGGGAACATGCCGCAGCTTCTGGTGGAGTCGGTTGGGGTCGGGGCGGCCGGAATCGGCGCCGGCGACGACCTAGGTGGCCGCCGGAGTTCGGCCGAAGGCGAACTTGAGGCTAGAGGGGTCGGTGAGGTGCGGGGAGTAGTTGGTTAGGTGCTACGTGACGTGGTGAGCACGATGGACACCAAGTGGTGGCCGGAGGGTGACCGGGAGCACGTCGGCGACGAGCTCCGTGGCGGTGGGTGCGGTTGAGCTCCGGGAGGTCACTACACAGCTCGGGGGCAAGAAAGGAAGGGAGGGGAAGATGGTTAAGCTCACAGGGAACTCGACGAAACACTTGGTGCGGCCGGGGACGGGCCGGAGCGACGACGGCGTTGAAGGGGATCTCCGGCGACGGTGGACTCGGGTGAAGTCGATGCGGTGGACTCGGGCTACTCGAGCACGTGGAGCTCGGCTAGCTCGATGTAGTTGAGGGCGGCGGAGCTCCTAGACACAGTGAGGAGGAGCACGGACGGCGGGGAGCGTGTCTACGACGACGGCGTGGCTGCGGTGGCGTCGGCCATGGCGGGGGAGCGCGAGAGAGAGGAGCCGGGGAGGAGAGGGGGCGTCTGGGGGGTTCGGGGGAGAGAGATGGATCGATCCACGGCGTTAGCCGGGCGAGTGGAGCGGCAAGGCGGCGAGCAGGTGCATGGCACCCATGCGGTGCTCGCCGCCGAGCACCTTGCCTGCTTGCCTGGCCGGCAAGCAGCTCGCTGGCGCGGCGCTGGGCTGGGCCGGCAGGTGGGCCGGTTAGCGGGCACCAGGTAAGTTTTCTGTTATTTCCCTTTTTCTATTTTTCTGCAACTTTGTGGAGTTTTTGAAAATACTTAGATGGCTCCAAAAATCACCAAACTGCTCCTGGTCCATAGTTGGATTATTTCCAACATGAAACGTTTCTGTTTGGGAATATTTGGGCATTTGAAATATTTTATAAATTTAAAATGCCCAAATTCAAATAATTATGAATTAACTCAAAGACCTTAGGATGACCTAGAAAACTGTGCATCACTTTTGGCAGAGGTTTTGAACCAAGACAAAACTGATGGACATTTTAGAAGGGCATTTCAGGTTCATTGAAAAAGTTTTTAGTAAACCCTAGTTGGTTTTAGAGGGGGCTGGGGGTTCTGTCCTTCCCCATTTCAAATTCAAAAGATATTTAAACATGATGCACACACTAATGCATGGACTAGCTAGGATGTGACAGGTCTGGCCAGTTAATTGTCTCTGGTTCGATCCCTTTATCAACCAGATCATTCTCAGTCTTGGCCCACTTAGGCCGGGTTACGAGGTAGCCACCTGACCCCATGCGATGGTGATGCTTCTTCTTCGCAGCATTTTGCTTGTTTGTCGCCGACATCTTCTTACTCTTTTCTGATGTCTTGTGGGCCACAAATACGGGACAGTGATCTCTGATCTTCTCATATCTGCCCTTGAATTCTGGTGTCTCATTATTTTCGACAAACTTATTCAGCTCTTTCTTCCACCTCCTGAATAGTTCTGCCATCCTCTTAAGAGCAAAAGACTTGATTAATTGCTCTTTAACTGGCTTCTCTGGATTATCCTTTGGCGGTAGGGTGAAATTTCACTTCAGCTCAGTCCAAAGATCATTTTTCTGCATATCATTGACATAAGACACCTCAGGGTCTTCTATAACCGGCTTAAACCATTGCTGGATGCTGATCGGGATCTTGTCCCTAACCAAAACCCCGCACTAAGCAACAAATGCGCTCTTTGTCTGGAGGGGTTCAATCGGTTGGCCGTCGGGCGCGATTGCTATGATCTCAAACTTTTCATCCGAGCTCAACTTTTTCTTCGGGCCTCGTCTCTTTACCGAAGTTGTGCTCGATCTGGAGGGCTAGAAAACAGAACAAAGACTTAATTAATATGTGTACATACCAAAACAATGAATGCATGAATTAGCTAGTCAGCAGAAGCTTAACTAATATATATACCTGGCCGGACTCGGTTCGGTCACCGGAGACATCATCACGGTCTCCTTCTTGCACCGACATTGGGTCACCGGAGCCGTCCTCATGGTCTCCTTCTTGCACCGGCATTAGGTCACCGGAGCCATCATAATCATAGCCAGCTGCTTCCAGACCATCGGTGTTGTTGAGAAACAACGAGCAGACGGCATCACTTCCTCGTGCGATTATGTCCCCCAACAACTCTTCTTGTACTTCGTCTCGGGCGGTGTCCATAGTTTCTACAAATATTGACAACATGACAATTATTATTCAAACATGACAGATGGATATATTAGTGGCAAACGTAGAACTAATATTAATTAGTGGCCTCGACGCTGCTTCTCTAGGGTTTGGGGTGGCCTCGACCCTGCTTCTCTAGGGTTTGGGGTGGCCTCGACGCTGCTTCTCTAGGGTTTGGGGTGGCCTGGACAACGCTTCAAGGATAAAAAAAGAAGAGGAAGAAGAAAAAAAAAAGAGGAGAAAGAAAGATTAGAGGAGTAAGAACTCCTCTATTCGCCGAGGATCGCCGAGGGGTCGGGAGGTTGCCTAGTGTCAAAGGATTCAACAAAACCATGTCTTCATCATTAGGCTAAAGTAACAGGTGCATGATGGTACGAAGCTCTCCAAAGTTATTTTGGAACGGAGTCCCAGATAGGATAATTCGCTTTTTGGTACAAAGTTCGGCAAGAACCTTCCAAATATCGTTATTTGGAAGGCCTTTGCTGAAATTCGTACAAAAAGGGAAATTATCCTATCCGGGACTCCATTCCAGAACAACTTTGGAGGACTTCATACCATCATGCCCTGGTTACTTCCGGGTAATGATGAAGCCATGGATTTCTTCAATACTTTGACACTAGGAAACCTCTCTCGACCCCTCGGCGATCCTCGACCCCTCGAACCCTCGACGACCCAGGAACCCTCGACCCCTAGACGACCCTGGAACCCTCGACCCTCGATCCCTAGACCCTATAGAACCCTCAAACCCTCAACCCTTGTCCCCTTAACGACCCTCGACCCACTACCCTAGTTCCCGACCCTCGACCCCTCGGCGATCCTCGACACCCTCGTTCCCGATAAAAATTAAGAAGAAGAAGAAGAAGAAGAAGAAGAAAGAGGAGAAGAAGAAAGGAATAGCTAGAGGAGAAGATCGAAGAAAAAAAAGAAGAAAAAAAACAGGAGAAGAAGAAAGGAATAGTGGAGAAGAAGAGAAAATAGAATATTCTATTTTCTCTTCCTCTCCACTATTCCTTTCTTCTTCTCCTCTTCTTTTCCTTCTTTTTTCTTCTTCTTATTTATTTCTCCTCTTCTTTTCCTCTCCTCGTCTTCTTTCTTTCCTCTTCTTATTTTCTTCTTTCCTATCCTTCTTTTTCTAAAATTGTAACTTTTGCATATATAAAACTTTTCTAAAATTGTAACTTTCTATATATGAACAAAAAACTTTCTATGAACAAAAAACATTTTTAACATATATATTTAGTAAATTCTAGCCACATACATCACATACACATATACATTATAGCCACATACACATATACATCACATATGAACAAAAAAATAAACTAATAAAAATAAAAAACATATTGCAACATATGAACAAAAACATATAGCCACATACATACACATACATTATATATATATCAAAAAACTAAACTAATAAAAAAAGTGGTGGCGCCGGCTGGGCAGAGGGGCATGGCGGCAGCGGTGGCGCCGGCGGGGCAGGGCAGGGCAGGGGCGCGGGAGCGAGGCAAGGCAGGGGCGCAAGGCAGGTGCTCATAGAGGGGTGGTGGAGCACGGCGGGCGGCGTCGGGGCGCGGGGACGATGGTGAGGAGGCGGGCGGCGACGGCAAAGTTGAGCAGCCTGACGGCGTCGGAGGCGGCGATGATGGTGTGGTGGACCAGCCTGACGGCGTCGGAGGCGGCGGCGACGACGAGGTGGAGCAGCCTGACGGCTCGGCGGCGACGGTGACGAGGCAGAGCGGCGGGCGTCGGGCAGAGAAGAAAGGGATGGATTTGGTCGAAAACTGCTAAGTGCTGTATATATAGCAAGAGCATTGGTCCCGGTTCGTGAAACCAACCGGGACTAATGCCACCTTTAGTCCCGGTTGGTGGCACCAACCGGGACTAAAGAGGGGGATTGGTCACGGTTCGTGGCACCAACCGTGACCAATGCCCCCTTTAGTCCCGGTTGGTGCCACCAACCAGGACCAAAGGCCTTGTGGTGCCCCGCGCCCAAATGTTTAGTCCCACCTCGCTAGTTGAGAGGGAGCCGCCCCTGTTTATAAGGTGCGGTGCGCCTTCCCTCTCGAGCTCCTCTCTAAAGCAGGCTTTCGGGCCTAACCGTGCAATGTGTGCCTGTGTGCCTACTGGGCCTCCCGCGGGCCTGAATCCTGGCCCATGGTAGGGTTTCTAGTCGTATTCAGGCCGTGGGTGCCCAGTAGGTGGCACTTTTTTTTGTTTTTTTGTTTCTACTTACAACAAAATACTTATTGTTGCTATATTTAATTTTTTTCCAGTTTTTTTGTTTTGTTTTCTGTATTATTTATTTTCTGTTGTTTTTTGCTTTATTTTTTAATTCTTTTTGCTTTTAGGTCAGCAAAATTATAAACTTTCTGTTGCTTTATTTATTTTATTTTGTTTCTACTTACAATAAAATACTTATTGTTGCTATTTTTTCCAGTTTTTTTGTTTTGTTTTCTGCATTATTTATTTTCTTTTGTTTTTTGCTTTATTTTTTTATTCTTTTTGCTTTTAGTTTTAGAAAAATTATAAACTTTCTGTTAGTGCCATTAGTTTTCAAATTTGAAAACACTTTTTTAGTTTTTTAGTTTTCTTTGTTGCTTTATTTATTTTATTTTGTGATTAACTTTACTATAAAAATAGTTTTTTTCTTGTTTTTATTTTATTTTTTTGCATTATTTATTTTCTTTTGTTTTTTGCTTTAATTTTTAATTCTGTTTGCTTTTAGGTTAGCAAAATTATAAACTTTCTGTTAGTGCCATTAGTTTTCAAATTTGAATAGTTAAAATTTGAATTCTTTGAAAATTGTTTGAATCACAAGTTTGTGATTAACTTACTAAAAAAATGAGAATAGATGTGCTTATAGAGAAAATTCAACCTAAGTTCCTAGTAAATTTCTATGAATTTCAGAGAAATTCACTATGAATTTAGGTTAAACTTTTCTCTATTAGGGCATCTATTTTCACTTTGAGAGGAGCTCAACAAGGCAGAGGGGGAAGGGCTTATAAACCAGTGTGAGCCCCCTTCGGTTGGCGAGGTGGGACTAAACTCTGCCCGCAACGAGGACCAACCGTTTAGTCCCGGTTTGTAGCACAAACCGGGACTAATGGTCATGGGCCAGGGGCGAGGAGCAAAATTATAAACTTTCTGTTAGTGCCATTAGTTTTAGAAAGTTGAAAGTTGGCATGGGCCAGGGACTAATGGTCATGGTATTACGAGGGCCGAACCATAAGACATGAAAGCATTTCAAATGAACTCTGAAAAAGTTGAAAGTTGGCATGGTATCATAATTTCACCCACATAGTATGTGCATGTACAAAACGGACAATGGTAGCATGTTCGTGTGTTACAAAGTTGGCATGGTATCATCATAATAGTTGCGGGAGAAAGTCTTCACTTTTTCTTCGCTTGTGTCATTTGCTTATTGCGCCATAACCATGGATAATCTTCATTGTTTATCAGGATGCTTGGGTCAGCCTTGACATTGACGGGAGGAATTTCATGAAACTTTTCATAATCTTCAGACATGTCTGTCTTGCCGTCCACTCCCAGGATGTCCCTTTTTCCTGAAAGAACTATGTGGCACTTTGGCTCATTGTATGATATATTCGCTTCCTTATCTTTTATTTTTCTCAGTTTGGTAGACATGTCCTTCACATAGATAACCTGTGCCACATCATTGGCTAGGACGAACGGTTCGTCAGTGTACCCAAGATTTTTCAGATCCACTGTTGTCATTCCGTACTGTGGGTCTACCTGTACCCCGCCGCCTAACAGATTGACCCATTTGCACTTAAACAAAGGGACCTTAAAATCAGGTCCATAGTCAAGTCCCCATATGTCCACTATGTAACCATAATATGTGTCCTTTCCGCTCTCGGTTGCTGCATCAAAGCGGACACTGCTGTTTTGGTTGGTGCTCTTTTGATCTTGGGCGATCATGTAAAATGTATTCCCATTTATCTCGTATCCTTTGTAAGTCAATACAGTCAAAGATGGTCCCCTGGACAACAAGTACAACTCATCACAAACAGTGTTGTCACCTCTTAGACGTGTTTCCAACCAACTGCTGAAAGTCCTGATGTGTTCACATGTAATCCAGTCGTCGTCGCACTGCTCTGGGTGTTTGGAGCGCAGACTGTTCTTGTGTTCATCGACATACGAGGTCACCAAGGTAGAGTTCTGTAGAACTGTGTAGTGTGCTTGAGACCAAGAATATCCGTCCCTGCATATTATTGAGTCTCTTCCAAGAGTGCCTTTTCCAGTCAGTCTCCCCTCATACCGCGATTTAGGGAGACCTATCTTCTTAAGGCCAGGAATGAAGTCAACACAAAACCCGATAACATCCTCTGTTTGATGGCCCATGGAGATGCTTCCTTCTGGCCTAGCGTGGTTACGGACATATTTCTTTAGGACTCCCATGAACCTCTCAAAGGGGAACATATTGTGTAGAAATACGGGCCCCAGGATGACAATCTCGTCGACTAGATGAACTAGGACATGCGTCATGATAATGAAGAAGGATGGTGGGAACACCAGCTCGAAACTGACAAGACATTGCGCCACATCACTCCTTAGCCTTGGTATGATTTCTGGATCGATCACCTTCTGAGAGATTGCATTGAGGAATGCACATAGCTTCACAATGGCTAATCGGACGTTTTCCGGTAGAAGCCCCCTCAATGCAACCGGAAGCAGTTGCGTCATAATCACGTGGCAGTCATGAGACTTTAGGTTTTGAAACTTTTTCTCTGGCATATTTATTATTCCCTTTATTTTCGACGAGAAGCCAGTCATGACCTTCATACTGAGCAGGCATTCAAAGAAGATTTCTTTCTCTTCTTTCGTAAGACCGTAGCTGGCAGGACCTTTATACTGCTTCGGAGGCTTGCCGTCTTTTTCGTGCAAACGTTGCAGGTCCTCCCGTGCCTCAGGTGTATCTTTTGTCTTCCCATACACGCCCAAGAAGCCTAGCAGGTTCACGCAAAGGTTCTTCGTCACGTGCATCACGTCGATTGAGGAGCGGACCTCTAGGTCTTTCCAGTAGGGTAGGTCCCAAAATATAGATTTCTTCTTCCACATGGGTGCGCGTGCCTCAGCGTCATTCAGAACAGCTAGTCCACCGGGACCCTTTCCAAAGATTACGTAGTGTAAATCATTGACCATAGCAAGTACGTGATCACCGGTACGCATAGCGGGCTTCTTCCGGTGATCTGCCTCGCCTTTGAAATGCTTGCCTTTCTTTCGACATTGATGGTTGGTCGGAAGAAATCGACGATGGCCCAGGTACACATTCTTCCTGCATTTGTCCAGGTATATACTTTCAGTGTCATCTAAACAGTGCGTGCATGCGTGGTATACTTTGTTTGTCTGTCCTGAAAGGTTACTGAGAGCGGGCCAATCGTTGATGGTCACGAACAGCAACGCCTTAAGGTTAAATTCCTCCTGTCTGTGCTCATCCCATGTACGTACACTGTTTCCATTCCACAGCTGTAAAAGTTCTTCAACTAATGGCCTTAGGTACACATCAATTTCGTTGCCGGGTTACTTAGGGCCTTGGATGAGAACTGGCATCATAATGAACTTCCGCTTCATGCACATCCAAGGAGGAAGGTTATACATACATAGAGTCACGGCCAAGTGCTGTGATTGTTGCTCTGCTCCCCGAAAGGATTAATGCCATCCGCACTTAAAGCAAACCATACATTCCTTGGGTCCTTTGCAAACTCATCCCAGTACTTTCTCTCAATTTTTCTCCACTGCAACCCGTTAGCGGGTGCTCTCAACTTCCCATCTTTCTTTCGGTTCTCACTGTGCCATCGCATCAACTTGGCATGCTCTTCGTTTCTGAACAGACGTTTCAACCGTGGTATTATAGGAGCATACCACATCACCTTCGCAGGAACCCTCTTCCTGGGGGGCTCGCCGTCAACATCACCAGGGTCATCTCATCTGATCTTATACAGCAATGCACCACATACCGGGCATGCGTTCAGATCCTTGTATGTACCGCAGTAGAGGATGCAGTCATTAGGGCATGCATGTATCTTCTCCACCTCCAATCCTAGAGGGCATACGACCTTCTTTGCTGGTATGTACTGTCGGGCAATTCGTTATCCTTTGGAAGCTTCTTCTTCAATATTTTCAGTAGCTTCTCAAATCCTTTGTCAGCCACAGCATTCTCTGCCTTCCACTGCAGCAATTCCAGTACGGTACCGAGCTTTGTGTTGCCATCTTCGCAATTGGGGTATAACCCTTTTTTGTGATCCTCTAACATGCGATCGTACTTCAGCTTCTCCTTTTGACTTTCGCATTGCGTCCTTGCATCGACAATGACCCGGCGGAGATCATCATCATCGGGCACATCGTCTGGTTCCTCTTGATCTTCAGTCGCTTCACCCGTTGCAGCATCATTGGGCACATCGTCTGGTTCCTCTTGATCTTCACCAGCTCCCCCCGTTGCAGCATCACCGTATTCAGGGGCACATAGTTGTCATCGTACTCTTCTTCTTCGCCGTCTTCCATCATAACCCCGATTTCTCCGTGCCTCGTCCAAACATTATAGTGTGGCATGAAACCCTTGTAAAGCAGGTGGGAGTGAAGAATTTTCTGGTTAGAGTAAGACCTCGTATTCCCACATTCAGTGCATGGACAACACATAAAACCATTATGCTTGTTTGCCTCAGCCGCATCGAGAAACTCATGCACAACCTTAATGTACTCGTAGGTGTGTCTGTCACCCGTACATCCATTGCCGGTTCATCTGCATGCATTATATATAATTAAGTGTCCAAATTAATAAAAGTTCATCATCACATTAAAACCAAAGTGCATACATAGTTCTAATCTAACAACATATAGCTCTCCAGAGCATCTAATTAATTAAACCATACATTGAAACTATGTAAAACATTTCAATGCGAAAACAAATGCGATCATAATCGCAACCAAGGTAACAATTGATCCAACGGCATAATGATACCAAGCCTCGGTATGAATGGCATATTTTCTAATCTTTCTAATCTTCAAGCGCATTGCATCCATCTTGATCTTGCGATCATCGATGACATCCGCAACATGCAACTCCAATATCATCTCTCCTCCTCAAATTTTTTATTTTTTCCTTCAACAAATTGTTTTCTTCTTCAACTAAATTTAACCTCTCGACAATAGGGTCGGTTGGCATTTCCGATTCACATACATCCTACATAAATAAAATCTATGTCACGTTGGTCGGCATAATTTTCATAAACAATAAATGAGCCAATAGTTATAAAGATAATATATATACCACATCCGAATCATAGACAGGACGAGGGTCGATGGGGGCGGATACCGAAACCATCGCACTATATAAGATGCAATAATAAAAGTAAGAAAATAATACAAGTATCTATGTAAACATACAAGTAAGAATATTTTTCCTTTCAGAAAGAAGATAAGAACAAGAGGCTCACCACGGTGGTGCCGGTGATGAGCTCGGCGCGGGTGATCGACGACGGTGAAGACGGGGACGGGGTGTGACGGACCGCTAAACCTAGACAAATATTATGGAAAATGGAGCTTGGAGGTCGAGCTTGGAGAGGAGAAAGATTAAGTAGTGTGGCTCGGGCATTCCATCGAACACCTTGTGTGCATAGGAGGTGAGCTAGGGCACCACCAAGCCCTCTCCCCCTCGGCCAGAGAAAAATAGAGCACTGGGGTGCTCTGCTCGCGAGCGAGGGGTATATATAGGCACCTCATTGGTCCCGGTTGGTGACATGAGCTGGGACTAAAGGGGAGCCTTTGGTCCCGGTTCAAGCCATGAACTGGGACCAATGGTGGTGGGCCAGGAGCGAGGCCCGTTGGTCCCGGTTCATCCCACCAACCGGGACCAAAAGGTCCAGATGAACCGGGACCAATGGCCCACGTGGCCCGGCCGGCCCCCTGGGCTCACGAACCGGGACCAATGCCCACATTGGTCCCGGTTCTGGACTGAACCGGGACTAATGGGCTGACCCGGCCTGGACCAAAGCCCTGTTTTCTACTAGTGTAGCATAATCTTGATCATATGTCTAATCATGGCATGAATATTAAGACACGAGTGATTCAAAGCAATAGTCTATCATTTGACATAAAAAAAATAATACTTCAAGCCTACCAATAAAGCAATCATGTCTTATTGAAATAACATAGCCAAAGAAAGCTCATCCCTACAAAATCATTTAGTCTGGCTATGCTCCATCTTCACCACACAAAGTATTCACGTCATGCACAACCCCGATGACAAGCCAAGCAATTGTTTGATACTTTTGACGTTCTCAAACCTTTTCAACTTTCACGCAATACATGAGCGTGAGCCATGGATATAGCACTATAGGTGGAATAGAATATGATGATGGGGGAGAAAAAAAAGGAGAAGATAGTCTCACATCAACTAGGCGTATCAGCGGGCTATGGAGATGCCCATCGATAGATATCAATGTGAGTGAGTAGGGATTTCCATGCAACGGATGCACTAGAGATATAAATGTATGAAAGCTCCAACTGAAACTAAGTGGGTGTGCATCCAACTTGCTTGCTCATGAAGACCTCGGGCATTTGAGGAAGCCCATCATCGGAATATACAAGCCAAGTTCTATAATGAAAATTCCCACTAGTATAGGAAAGTGATAACTCAAGAGATTCTCTATATGAAGAACATGGTGCTACTTTGAAGCACAAGTGTGGAAAAAGGATAGTAGCACCGCCCCTTATCTCTTTTTCTCTCATTTTTTTGTTTTGTTTTTTTATTTTTTTGGTGGGCTTCTTTGGCCTCTTTTTTTATTTGGGCTTCTTTGGCCTCTTTTATTTTTTTGTAAAGTCCGAAGTCTCATCCTGACTTATGGGGGAATCATGGTCTCCATCATCCTTTCCTCACTGGGGCAAGGCTCTAATAATGATGATCATCACACTTTTATTTACTTACAACTCAATATTACAACTCGATAATTAGAGCAAAGATATGACTCTATATGAATGCCTCCGGCGGTGTACCGGGATGTGCAATGATCAGGCATAGCAATGACATAAAAAAACGGACAAGCCATGAAAACATCATGCTAGCTATCTTACGATCATGCAAAGCAATATGACAATGAATGCTCTAGTCATGTATATGATGATGATGAAAGTTGCATGGCAATATATCTCGGAATGGCTATGGAAATGCCATGATAGGTAGGTATGGTGGCCGTTTTGAGGAAGGTATATGGTGGGTTTATGGTACCGGCGAAAGTTGTGCGGTACTAGAGAGGCTAGTAATGGTGGAAGGGTGAGAGTGCGTATAATCCATGGACTCAACATTAGTCATAAAGAACTCACATACTTATTGCAAAAATCTATTAGTCATCGAAACAAAGTACTACGCGGATGCTCCTAGGGGGATAGATTGGTAGGAAAAGACTATCGCTCATTCCCGACCGCCACTCATAAGGAAGACAATCAATAAATACCTCATGCTCCAACTTCGTTACATAACGGTTCAGCATACGTGCATGCTACGGGAATCACAAACCTCAACACAAGTATTTCTACAATCCACAACTACCCACTAGGATGACTCTAATATCACCATCTTTATATCGCAAAACTATTGCAAGGAATCAAACATATCATATTCAACGATCTACAAGTTTATGTAGGATTTTATGACTAACCATGTGAATGACCAGTTCCTGTCATCTCTCTAAATAGATGTAAGTGAAGCAAGAGAGTTTAATTCTTTCTACAAAAGATATGCCCACACTCTAACAAGTATAAGTGAAGCAAAAGAGCATTCTACAAATGGAGGCTGTCTATGTAAAGAGAAACAGACAATCCAAACTTCAAATGATATAAGTGAAGCACATGAAGCATTCTATAAAGCCATACTCAAAAGATATAAGTGAAGTGCAAAGAGCATTCTATAAAGCCATACTCAAAAGATATAAGTGAAGTGCAAAGAGCATTCTATAAATCAACCAAGGACTATCTCATACCAGCATGGTGCATAAAAAGAAAAAGAAAAACCTAAATGCAAAAGACGCTCCAAGACTTGCACATATCGCATGAACGAAACGAATCCGAAAACATACCAATATTTGTTGAAGAAAGAGGGGATGCCTCCACAACATCCCCAATCTTAGACACTTGAGTCTCCTTGAATATTTAATTGGGGTGCCTCGTGGATCCCCAAGCTTGAGCTCTTGCCTCTCTTCCTTCTTCTCACATCGAGACCTTCTCAATCATCGAACACTTCATCCACAAAAAACTTCAACAGAAAACTTGGTAAGATCCGTTAGTATAATAAAGCAAATCACTACTCTAAGTACTGTTGAAAACCAATTCATATTTTGTTTTTGCATTGTGTCTACTGTAATATAACTTTTTCATGGCTTAATCCACTGATATAAATTGATAGTTTCATCAAAACAAGCAAGCTATGCATCAAAAACAGAATCTGTCTAAAACAGAACAGTCTGTAGCAATCTGAACATTCACCATACTTCTGATACTTCAAAAATTCTTCCAAAATTAGGACAAATAAATAATTTGTATAGGAAGACAGTTCAAAAATAATCAGAACCATTTGACGTTCCAGCTAAAAATGTAAAATCGCGCACTACAGCCAAAGTTTCTGTCCTGCACCGTACAAACCATCAAGAAAATGTAAACATCCTAAAGGCAAACCTTGGCACATTATTTTTATAATACAATGGAATTGTACAAGGGGATAATTATTTTCGTTGAAAATTTTCTGTAATCAAGATTCACAAAGTTGCCGTGAGCATGCACAAAGTTCAAGGCTAGCTCCCACTTCAACAATGCTTGTCTCTATCACTTTCACTTTCCTTTTTGAAAAATTTTTGGGTTCCCCTCTTTAATTTTGTTGTTTTTAAACTATATAAAAGCACTCAACAGAAATAAATGACTCTCTAAAACTTCCGGGTTGTCTCCCTGGCAGCGCTTTCTTTAAAGCCATTAAGCTAGGCATATAGTGCTCAAGTAGTGAATCCACCCGGATCCCAAGGTATATCAAAGCCAATTTTAATTAGCAATGATTTGTAATTTAGTAATGAGCACAAAGCAACATATATCATGTAATGACGAAGTCTAACTCTCTTCCTATGCATCGGCATGTCATAAAAGAACAATTCATGCACACATATTAAAGGCCAATGCATAGTATAAATAGTCTCTTGAAATTTTGTCATATTGGAAACATAGAGAGGTGGATATATAGTTCCTCTCTCATAATAATTGCAAGTAGGAGCAGCAAGCACATGCATATTATATTCATCAAAATCATCATGTGCAACGATAAAAGGCAGCCCATCAATATAATCCTTAATAAGTGCAAACTTCTCCGATATAGTGTAGCTTGGAGAATTCAAAAAGATAATAGGACTATCATGCGTGGGTGCAATAGCAACAATTTCATGTTTAACATAAGGAACTATAGCAAGTTCATCTCCATAAGCATAATTCATATTGGCATCTTGGCCACAAGCATAGCAAGAATCATCAAAAAGGGATATTTCAAGAGAATCAATGGGATCATAACAATCATCCTTCGGTAAGCACGAAGGGGAATTAAACAATGTATGAGTTGAAGAGTTACTCTCATTAGAAGGTGGGCACGGGTGATCAATCCGCTCTTCCTCCTTTTGTTCTTCGCTCTCCTCATCATCTTTTTCATCCAATGAGCTCACAGTTTCATCAATTTCTTCTTCCATCGCTTCCTGCAAAATATTAGTCTCTTCTTGGACAGTGGAGTATTCCTCAATATATAGTTTAACATAGGCATTAGAAGCATAATTATCATAGGAATATTTAAGTATGTTAAAATTTTCAGATTTGTGAAAAGTAGCATCATACTTTTAAATCAAAGAAGCAATTTCATAAGCACCCATAAAAGCAACAAATTCTTCAATTTGTTGAACATCATAGTAATTGTAAACACCCTTAGCATACGAAGATATGATTCCATTATCACTAAACTCACATTGATAGGGAAGGTGTTTCTTAGGGTTTTTAGAACAACAAGTAAAATCATATATTTCACATAAATTCCAAGCATAGCATTGCAAACTATGAATTTGACCCAATAGAGTTTTCCCTTTTTCAGATATTTGGTGTCACACACAACAAGCATGCTCATTTAAAGATTTGCCCTCAACCAAGCTAGTTGGGGTTTCAGCACGAGCACAAAGGGATCTAAGATGATCCAAGTAAAAAGCTTTAGGAGTGTGATAGATTTTGAGTGGTTCTTCAACCATTGGTTCAGTACGTACAACTATTTTTTTGGTATTTTGCGTTTCCTACCCATAACTAAGGATAGAAAACAACTAAGAACAGCAAATAAAAATTACTTAGTGATAAAGCAAACGAGCACACGCAAGTATATTCACCCCACACTATTGCTCCCCGGCAACGGCGCCAGAAAAAGGTCTTGATAACCCACAAGTATAGGGTATCAATTGTAGCCTCTTTCGATAAGTAGAGTGTCAAAACCAACAAGGAGCTAAAGGTAGAACAAATATTCCCTCAAGTTCTATCAACCACCGATACAACTCTACGCACGCTTGACGTTCGGTTTACCTAGAACAAGTATGAAACTAGAAGTACTTTGTAGGTGTTTTTGGGTAAGCTTGCAAGAAAGTAAAGAACACGAAAATAAAAGCTGGGGGCTGTTTAGATAAAGACACAACTAAATTAGGTTTAGTATAGAGCTTTTGTCAACAAGAAGGTTATTTGTCCCTAGACAATCGATAACTAGACCGGTAATCATTATTGCAATTTTATTTGAGGGAGAGGCATAAGCTAACATACTTTCTCTACTTGGATCATATGCACTTATGATTGGAACTCTAGCAAGCATCCGCAACTACTAAAGATTCATTAAGGTAAAACCCAACCATAGCATTAAAGCATCAAGTCCCCTTTATCCCATACGCAAACAACCTACTTACTCGGGTCTGTGCTTCTGTCGCTCACGCCACCCACCATAAGCAAATCATGAACATATTGCAAACCCTACAGTGGTAATCCCTCACGCTTGCACGACACGGAGAGCACCATAGGACAACACAAATAATAAAACATACAACTCAAACCAATCTTGATCATCAAATAGCCATTAGGACAAAACAGATCTACTCAAACATCATAGGATAGCCATACATCATTGGGAATTAACATATAGCGTTGAGAACCATGTTTAAGTAGAGATTATAGCGGGTAAGAGACAGGTTACACCGCTGCATAGTGGGGGGAAGAGTTGGTGATGATGGTGGTGAAGTTGTTGGTGAAGATGGCGGTGATGATGATGGCCCCCGGTGGCACTCCGGCGCCACCGGAAGCGAGGGGGGAGAGCCCCCCTCCTTCTTCTTCTTCCTTGACCTCCTCCCTAGATGGGAGAAGTGTTTCCCCTCTGGTCCTTGGCTCCCATGGCGTGGGAGGGGCGAGAGCCCCTCCGAGATTGGATCTATCTCTCTGTCTCTCTCTGGTTCTGCGTTCTGTTCTGGCTCTGTTTCACCGTTTCGTATATATATGGAGATCCGTAACTCATATTGGCCTGAAACCTTCGCCGTGATTTTTTCCGGAATAGCATTCTTGTGGCAAAAGAAGAGCGTCAACCGCCTTACGGTGGGCTCAAAAGGGTAGGGGGCGCACCCTAAGGGGGGGCGCCCCCTGCCTCGTGACCACCTCGGGCACTGGTTCGCGTTGATTTTCCTTCCGAATTTTCCATATTTTCCAAAAATAAGCTCCGTCCGTTTTTATCCATTTTGGACTCCGTTTGATATGGATATTCTGTGAAACCAAAAACATGCAACAGACAGGAACTGTCACTGGGCACTGGATCAATATGTTAGTCCCAAAAATAATATAAAAAGTTGCCAAAAAGTATATGAAAGTTGAATAATATTGGCATGGAACAATAAAAAATTATAGATACGACGGAGACGTATTAGCATCCCCAAGCTTAATTCCCGCTCGTCCTCGAGTAGGTAAATGATAAAAAAAGATAATTTTTGATGTGGAATGCTACCTAGCATAATCTTGATCATATGTCTAATCATGGCATGAATATTAAGATACGAGTGATTCAAAGCAATAGTCTATCATTTGACATAAAAACAATAATACTTCAAGCCTACCAATAAAGCAATCATGTCTTATTGAAATAACATAGCCAAAGAAAGCTCATCCCTACAAAATCATTTAGTCTGGCTATGCTCCATCTTCACCACACAAAGCATTCACATCATGCACAACCCCGATGACAAGCCAAGCAATTGTTTGATACTTTTGACGTTCTCAAACCTTTTCAACTTTCACGCAATACATGAGCGTGAGCCATGGACATAGCACTATAGGTGGAATAGAATATGATGATGGGGGAGAAAAAAAGGAGAAGATAGTCTCACATCAACTAGGCGTATCAACGGGCTATGGAGATGCCCATCGATAGATATCAATGTGAGTGAGTAGGGATTGCCATGCAACGGATGCACTAGAGCTATAAGTGTATGAAAGCTCCAACTGAAACTAAGTGGGTGTGCATCCAACTTGCTTGCTCATGAAGACCTCGGGCATTTGAGGAAGCCCATCATCGGAATATACAAGCCAAGTTCTATAATGAAAATTCCCACTAGTATAGGAAAGTGATAACTCAAGAGACTCTCTATATGAAGAACATGGTGCTACTTTGAAGCAAAAGTGTGGAAAAAGGATAGTAGCACTGCCCCTTCTCTCTTTTTCTCTCATTTTTTTGTTTTATTTTTTTATTTTTTTCGTGGGCTTCTTTGGCCTCTTTTTTTATTTGGGCTTCTTTGGCCTCTTTTATTTTTTTGTAAAGTCCTGAGTCTCATCCCGACTTATGGGGGAATCATGGTCTCCATCATCCTTTGCTTACAAGGGCAATGCTCTAATAATGATGATCATCACACTTTTATTTACTTACAACTCAATATTACAACTCGATAATTAGAGCAAAGATATGACTCTATATGAATGCCTCCGACAGTGTACCGGGATGTGCAATGATCTAGCATAGCAATGACATCACAAGCCATGAAAACATGTCTTTGGCCTCTTTTTTGACCCAATAGAGTTTGACCCAATAGAGTTTTCCCTTTTTCAGATATTCGGTGTCACACACAACACGCATGCTCATCTAAAGATTTGCCCTCAACCAAGCTAGTTGGGGTTTCAGCACGAGCACAAAGGGATCGAAGATGATCCAAGTAAAAAGCTTCAGGAGTGTGATAGATTTTGAGTGGTTCTTCAACCATTGGTTCAGTAGGTACAACTAATTTTTTTTGTTATTTTGTATTTCCTACCCATAACTAAAGATAGAAAACAACTAAGAACATCAAATAAAAATTACTTAGTGATAAAGCAAACAAGCACACACGAGAATATTCACCCCACGCTATTGCTCCCCGGCAACGGCGCCAGAAAAAGGTCTTGATAACCCACAAGTATAGGGGATCAATTGTAGCCTCTTTCGATAAGTAAGAGTGTCGAACCCAACGAGGAGCTAAAGGTAGAACAAATATTCCCTCAAGTTCTATCAACCACCGATACAACTCTACGCACGTTTGACGTTCGCTTTACCTAGAACAAGTATGAAACTAGAAGTACTTTGTAGGTGTTTTTGGGTAAGCTTGCAAGAAAGTAAAGAACATGAAAATAAAAGCTAGGGGCTGTTTAGATAAAGACACAACTAAATTAGTTTTAGTAGAGAGCTTTTGTCAACAAGAAGGTTATTTGTCCCTAGGCAATCGATAACTAGACCGGTAATCATTATTGCAATTTTATTTGAGGGAGAGGCATAAGGTAACATACTTTCTCTACTTGGATCATATGCACTTATGATTGGAACCCTAGCAAGCATCCGCAACTACTAAAGATTCATTAAGGTAAAACCCAACCATAGCATTAAAGCATCAAGTCCCCTTTATCCCGTACGTAAACAACCTACTTACTCGGGTCTGTGCTTCTGTCACTCACGACACGGAGAGCACCATAGGACAGAACAAATAATAAAACATACAACTCAAACCAATCTTGATCATCAAATAGCCATTAGGACAAAACAGATCTACTCAAACATCATAGGATAGCCATACATAATTGGGAAATAATATATAGCGTTGAGAACCATGTTTAAGTAGAGATTACAATGGGTAAGAGCAAGGTTACACCGCTGCATAGAGGGGGGAAGAGTTGGTGATGATGGTGGTGAAGTTGTTGGTGAAGATGGCAGTGATGATGATGGCCCCCGGTGGCACTCTGGCGCCACCGGAAGCGAGGGGGAGAGAGCCCCCTCCTTCTTCTTCTTCCTTGACCTCCTCCCTAGATGGGAGAAGGGTTTCCCCTCTGGTCCTTGGCTCCTATGGCATGGGAGGGGCGAGAGCACCTCCGATATTGGATCTATCTCTCTGTCTCTCTCTGGTTCTGCGTTCTGTTCTGGCTCTGTTTCACCGTTTCGTATATATATGGAGATCCGTAACGCCGATTGGCCTGAAACCTTCGCCGTGTTTTTTTCCCGAATATTAGCTTTCTTGCGGCAAAAGAAGAGCGTCAACCGCCTTACGGTGGGCTCACGAGGGTAGGGGCGCGCCCTAAGGGGGGGGGGCGCCCCCTGCCTCGTGACCACCTCAGGCACTGGTTCACGTTGATTTTCCTTCCGAATTTTCCATATTTTCCAAAAATAAGCTCCATCCGTTTTTATCCCGTTTGGACACTGTTTGATATGGATATTCCGTGAAACCAAAAACATGCAATAGACAGGAACTAGCACTGGGCACTGGATCAATATGTTAGTCCCAAAAATAATATAAAAAGTTGCCAAAAAGTATATGAAAGTTGAATAATATTGGCATGGAACAATAAAAAATTATAGATACGACGGAGACGTATCACGCCCCAACCCAAAACACGGAGAAGTGATTGTTTTCACTGACCATATGAACCGTGGTTTCTCACCGCCCGGTTGAAAATTCTTCAGAGGTTCTTCTTTTTTTCAAACTCCATCCTCAGGACCTCAGACCCAATTCTATTTCCAACATTTGTAACTTCTAAGTACTCTGTGAGGTGTATCTTCAACAAGAGCCGACCGTAGAGCTGTATAGAGAGTATTTTTATCTGAACCGGCAAAATGAATGCACCAACGGTCCCGGCTTAGAACTTGGAGGCATCTTGATTCAGCATCGTCAGGGTGCTGTATTCCCTCTCATCGTCTTACCAAGTCACCCAAAGTACTGGAACCAAACTTGGTTTTATTGTGAGGATATCTCTCCAGCAAATGAGAAACCGCTGCCGGGTTACCGCCCCAGTCGTCTTGACTCCAAGTTCACCCTTCCGGATAAACTCACCATAGCTGAATGCAAGAGGCTGCTTCCATCCATCAGAAGAATCAATGCCTTGTTGGGGAACGGCTTAACTGGAGTAGATCTGACCCGCTGCTGGATCTCATGGCGGGTTATTCCATTAAGCCGTCGATCAAAATTGATGTATGAATATGGTGGAAGCCCGGACGACTCTCTTCGTCACAGCCTAGTTGGACTCACCGAAGAAGGCATTATTTCAATGGCAAACCTTTTGGTGAACGGGAAATATGAAGACTGTAGCATTGTTGGGTTAAACCCCTTCTGCAAGCTTAACCCGGTACCAGAAGTAAGCATATTCTGATCTCTTTTCCTTTGCTTTTTGCCCATATATACTGCTTTAGCACTGATCTTTCTTCTTGTCTTTGCAGGCCAATTCTGACTTTTGGAAGGTGAAATATGACCACGAGGCTGCCAAGAAGGCGAAAGCCGTCGCTATGAACACCAAGAAGACGACCCGGAAATCAAAGAAGAAGAAGAAAACCACGGTTGAAGATTTAATGAAGCTTGATGACCCGTCTGACTCGGAGGTAGCCCTTGATTCCCTTGGCCAATTTTTTAACAATCTTATTGACACTGATCCTTACCAGGATGACACTGGGGCCAGTCAGGCTGGGGAAGTAGAGGTAACTATCATTTCCTCCGACTCGGAGCCCTTACCAAGACGCAAAGTTCGACGAGTGATTCGTAAAGTAAGGTTTTCTAACCCCTTAGCTCACTTGGATCCCAACTTTCATTTGAAAAAGCAGCAACATGAAAGCCGCCGTGAAGCTGAGATTGAAGATGAACCGGCTGTCGACCTTCATCAGACCCCTCGGAAACGCCCGAACGAGGTGTACTTTTATTCCTTAACTTGTTTTAATAAATCCTGCTCATTGTATTCCTTTTAACTCCTTTCTTTTACCTTTTCAGGAAGTGTCTCATTCTTCAGGCGACTCATCACAAACACAATTCCCGGCTTTCAAGACTGCCCCTGGGTAAATCAGGAATCCTCTTTTCTTCCGGGTTGATCAATTGTATCTTGATGCTGACTGTCCTATAATATATATTTTTTCTTTAGCGGCCAGGCTAGATCCAAGAAGGCGAAGGTAGCAAAGCCGGCGGAAGACCCACCAGTATTAATATCGGAACCGGCTAGGCCACCTTCTCCATTAACTGCCGCCCCAGAAGACCCGCCTATTATCCATGAAGCAAATCCTTCGGAGCCGTCCCTTGACAAATTCACTATGAATCCTTCCACAGTTGGACCGTCAAGCTCAACTGACTCGCCATCTCCACGTGTTCAAGATGTTCAAATTACTGGGAGCCGTTTTTTTGAGCCGGGGAACCCAATGGTGTTGGCTCGGTGCACAGCTAAGCAAGAAGCATTGGAGAGGTAGAAGGTTTGCTTTGATGTTGTCAACTATGACCATCTTAATGCCAGTGACATTTTATCCGGCTATCTCAGTCATGTACACTCCAGTCGTGATTCTGAGATCGAGATGGTCAAGCAGCTTCAGTTGAAATATGAGGTACGTTGTTTCCGGTTTACCAATATTCCTTCAGCCCCCAAGACTGTAGATTATGAGAGAAACGGAATAACCTGTAGACTTAAAATATAGGCTGACACATTTACCTCTGAATATTTTCCTAATATTGATAGAACAGGACTTCACCCATAGTCCCCAAGGACCGGTTTATTTTGATCATTAATGAATCGGTACTTCAGAATTTAAAACCAACTGCAAAGTACCTAACATTCCGGTTTATTTTTGATAAACTTGCTGAACTGCGTACATTAGCCCCCAAGTGCCAAGTGCTATTACTTTGTAAAGCACTTGGGACTTCAAATATGTTGATAGAGTCGAAAAAATTTGATTTGGCATACATTTGCCCCCAAGTGCCAAGTGGTTTATTCGTAAAGTACTTGGGACTTGAATCTTGAATTTGCATACTGGATTTTAACACCAAGTCTTAACTTGTCTGAATGTTTCACAGAATGCCTTGTCTGAACTAAACTCTCAACTGACTGATGCAAAGACCCGGCTAGCGAGCCAGGAGTCAGAAATCAAGTCTTCCACCTCCAAACTGCAAATAAGCCTTTCTGAAACGGAGAATTTGAAGACCAGCTTTGCTGCCAAAGAGAAAACTTGGGAAAATGAGAAAACACTTCTGACCCGGCGTGCTGAAACAGCCGAAACAGCTCTGAAGGAAATATCAACTGAGCTAAATGGTTTAAATGGCCGGGTGTCTCAGATGGTCGCTGCTATCTTTGGTAAGCTGCCTTGTTTTGACCTTTCGTGTATTTTATGCCAAACCGGAATATGATCCGCCAACTTACTCCATTAAATATATGCAGGTCCGCGAAGTAAAAATCTGAGCCAAGACCCGTTGATTAAACTGAAGGCTGTATACACCTTAGTTGAACAATTGTACATTGGTGCACAACAGGCTCTGGCCGCTATCTCTCCTGCAAATCAAGGACCCAACCGGCTTAGCGATGTCCTGAAGAAGCTGTCCATCCTTCCGGCGAGATTCCAAGAAGTAAAACGCTCCTACGCGTGAGCCGGAGCTTTGACTACCCTAAGCCGCTCCAAGGCTTGGGTGCCAGATCTAGACCCAGCGGACGTAGCAAGGGGCTATCCTACCGTGAAGGAGGACGGGTCTCCGTTTGACCAAGACGATTTCATAGCGTGTGTACGCGAAGTCCGGCCTCAGGCAACTAGTCTTGGAGAGCACACCAATGTGGACAAGTACCAGCCGGGTTTTGATAGTGAAAATAAGAAGATGGCCACTCCTTCATATAAAGTAGCAGATCTGATCCCACCTTTGAGAGAAGATACCTTTGCTCCAGAAATTGACCCGGTCGTCCTGATTGACGATGAAGCCGAATTCGTCGCCATGAACGGCTTTGATTGGTCAAAATCTAACTTCCATCAACCAGACGGTGGTGAACCAGTGAGGGAGAGACAATGATCATCTTCATAGGCTTATAAAGCCTTGTAATAACTTTAGTTAAAACACTGCATGTTTGCTTATGCCGTCGTGCATAAAATACTTCTTATGTGAATCTGTGTTTCAGATGTCAATGTATGCATCGTTTAATGTTTGTCTCTGCAATGGTTGAACTCTGTTCCTGTGAACACAAGGAAAAGACTGGCAAGGCGGTTTAGAACCAACTAGGCTTAAACACCTCATAAGAAAAAAATAGAGACAAATGTAAATAACGGATAAGGTTTAATACTAACTCTTGAGTTAACGTGGCAGGTTAGCGCGTATAAGTAAAAACCATGACTTATCCTTGTTGATCTTTAAATTGCCGGTTTAAATAACCCGGGTGATGAATTGATAATTCAATATATACGAAAATTTAATACTCCTTGAATACTCAATGATCATTATATTTTAGTAGCTCGTACCTTTGGATCCTTGAACCACCGGCTTGAATAACCCGGGCGGCTGTATTGTCCAATAATTGAGCCGGCGAAGAAAACTAGGCTATCTTATTTGTAATATTGAAACAACAAAAACTCAAAGGCAAGCAACAGATAATAAACATAATTTTAATTTTGTATTCAAAAAGTTGGGGGTTTCTGATTCGAATACGATCAGTAAACTGGACCAAAGGGGTTAAGCTAAGGTTCGAATACGACCATATAGCCCCCAGTGGCTTTGGCGCTGCGCCGATCAAGAGGGTACCGACATCTATGTTCTCTTTGGTTCGAATACGATCTATGTTTGAACAGGAAGCCCCCAAATGACCATGAGAGGTTTTTAACGACCCTGATGCGAATACGATCCAAGTCGGACTCAAAAGGGGTTAAGCTATGATTCGGATACGATCAAGAAGCCCCCAAGTGAGTTTGGCTTTGAGCCAATCAAGAGGGTTACGACAGCTATGTTCTCTTTGGTTCGAATACGACCTATGTTTGAACAGGAAGCCCCCAAGTGACCATAAGGTTTACAGCTAGATTCGGATACGATCATGAGCTGGACTAAAAAGGTTAAACTTGATTCAAATATGATCAGTTCCTTAATAGTCATTTATGAATAAAAAATAATAAAGATGCATAGTCTTTGAAAAGAAATGAGACTGATGGTCTTAATTTATTGCTTATCATTGTATTTACAATGTGAACGTATGTACATGATGAGAGCCGGTAGCTCAGGTGTAGTATGGCCGAAGTTGAGCGATGTTCCATGGCCGGCGGGTCTCCTCTTCCGACTTACGTGAGTCTACATGCTCTCGAACGTCAATGAGGTAGTAGGACCCATTGTTTAAATTTTTACTGACCACAAAGGGTCCTTCCCAAGGTGGGGATAACTTGTGTGCATCTGAAAGATCTTGGATGAGCCGGAGCACCAAGTCGCCTTCCTGAAAAGTCCTGGATTTAACCCAGCGGCTGTGATAATGACGCAGGTCCTGTTGATAAATTGCTGATTGTGCCGCCGCTAAGTCTCTTTCTTCGTCTAACAAGTCAAGCGCATCTTGTCTGGCTTTTTCATTGTTAGCTTCAACATAAGCCGCCACACGGGGCGAGTCATGATGGATGTCACTGGGCAACACTGCTTCTGCTCCATAAACCATGAAGAAGGGTGTGTAACCCGTAGACCTGTTGGGCATAGTGTTGATGCTCCATAACACTGAGGGTAACTCCTCTACCCAACAACCCGGAGTTTGCTGTAAAGGAACCATAAGCCGGGGTTTTAGGCCCTTCAGAATTTCCTGATTGGCTCTCTCCGCTTGACCATTGGATTGAGGATCAGCCACGGAAGAAACATCAAGCCGGATGTGCTCTCGCTGACAAAATTCTTCCATAGGCCCTTGGGATAGATTTGTGCCATTGTCTGTGATAATACTGTGTGGAAAACCGAAACGGAAGATTACTTTTTTCATGAACTGAACCACCGTGGCTGCATCACACTTACTCACAGGCTCCACCTCAACCCATTTGGTGAACTTATCAATAGCCAGCAAGAGATGCGTCTTTTTATCCTTAGACCTTTTGAAAGGTCCCACCATGTCAAGGCCCCAAACTGCAAATGGCCAAGTGATTGGAATCATCCAGAGCTCTTGAGCCGGCACATGTGCTCGTCGTGCAAATTTCTGACATCCATCACATCTACTGACCAGATCTTCTGCATCAGCATGAGCCGTCAACCAGTAAAAACCGTGACGAAACGCCTTGGCCACTACAGATTTTGACCCGACATGATGACCACAATCGCCTTCATGGATTTCATGAAGGATTTCTTGACCTTCTTCAGGGGAAACACACCGTTGAAACGCTCCGGAAACACTGCGGTGAAATAACTCTCCATCCGAAATCGTCATGGACTTAGACCGTTGGGTTATCTGTCGAGCCAGGGTCTCATCCGCTGACAACTCTCCCCGGGTCATGTAAGCCAAGAACATCACCGTCCAATCTGGGATGACGTGAAGAGCCGCCACCAACTGTGCCTTCGGGTCAGGAACAACTAAATCTTCTTCTGTGGGCAACTTGACAGAGGGGTTATGCAAAACATCTAAAAAGGTGTTGGGTGGTACCGGCTTACGTTGAGACCCCAGCCGGCTCAAAGCATCAGCTGCTTCGTTTTTCCGTAGGTCAATGTGTTCCACCTGATAACCTTTAAAATATCCTGCAACAGCATCAACCTCTCGCCGATAAGCCGCCACGAGAGGGTCTTTGGAATCCCACTTGCTAGACACCTGTTGAGCCACTAGATCTGAATCACCAAGACATCTGACCCGACTGAAGCTAATCTCCTTTGCCACTCGAAGACCATGGAGCAATGCTTCATACTCTGCCGCGTTGTTAGTGCATGGAAACATCAACCGCAACACATAACAAAATTTATCACGTCGTGGGGAAGTTAATACAACCCCAGCCCCCGAGCCTTCCAATTGCCTGGACCCATCAAAATGAATAGTCCAATATGTGTTGTCCGGCTTTTGTTCTGGCATCTGCATCTCTGTCCAGTCATTAATGAAGTCAACCAGGGCTTGAGACTTAATCGCAGTACGTGGAACATACTTCAGCCCATGAGACCCAAGCTCAATTGCCCACTTGGCAACTCGCCCTGTGGCTTCTCTATTTTGAATAATGTCTCCCAAAGGAGTAGAACTAACCATAGTGATTGGATGTCCCTGAAAGTAATGCTTAAGCTTCCGGCTTGCCATGAACACCCCATAAACAAGCTTCTACCAGTGAGGATATCGTTGCTTAGACTCAATTAGCACTTCACTGACATAATAAACTGGCCGCTGAACCGAATGCTCTTTGCCAGCCTCCTTGTGCTCTACCACCATAGACACACTAACAGCCCATGAGTTGGCAGCCACGTATAACAATAGCGGCTCTTTCTCAATTGGAGCAGCTAGGACCAGCGGCTCAGCCAGTTGTGCCTTTAGATCCTCAAAAGCGGCGTTCGCAGCATCACTCCAAACAAAAACATCCGTTTTCTTCATCAATTGATACAGAGGCATAGTTTTTTCTCCTAACTGTCTTATGAACCACCTCATAGCAGCCACACGACCCGCCAGTCGTTGAACATCATTGACGCAGGTTGGTTTGGCTAGAGATGTGATTGCCTTGATTTTCTCCGGGTTAGCTTCAATACCTCGGTTAGACACCAGAAAACCCAAGAGCTTGCCGGCTGGCACTCCAAAAACGCACTTGACCGGGTTAAGCATCATCTTGTAAACCCAAAGATTATCAAAAGTCTCTTTCAGGTCTGTGACCAAGGTTTCCTCTTCCCTGGACTTCACCAATATATCATCCACATAGGCATGAACATTGCGCCCAATTTGATTGTGAAGACAATTCTGCACACACCGCTGGAGAGTCGCCTGGGCACTCTTAAGCCCAAAAGGCATAGACACATAGCAGAAAGCCCCAAAAGGAGTTATGAAAGCCGTCTTCTCTTGATCCTTGACCGCCATCTTAATCTGATGATAACCGGAGTAAGCATCTAAGAAACTCAATCGTGCGAAACCCGCCGTAGCATCAACGATCTGATCAATACGGGGAAGAGCAAAAGGATCAGCCGGACAAGCCTTGTTTAAATCTGTGTAATTCATACACACACGCCAGGTGCCATTCTTTTTTAGCACGAGCACCGGGTTAGCTAACCATTCTGGGTGAAAGACCTCCACAATGAACCTGGCCGCCAAGAGCCGGGCCACCTCTTCTCCGATGGCCTTGCGCCTTTCTTCATTGAACCGCCTGAGAAACTGTCTGACAGGTTCGAACTTTGGATCGATATTAAGAGTGTGCTCAGCAAGTTCCCTCGGGACACCCGACAGGTCTGAAGGTTTCCATGCAAAGATGTCCCGGTTCTCACGGATGAACTCGATGAGCGCGCTTTCCTATTTTGGATCCAAGTTTGCGCTGATGATGAACTATTTGGATGAATTCCCAGGCACAAAGTCAACCATCTTAGTGTCATCAGCTGATTTGAATTTTAACTCCGGCTCATGCTCTGTTGTTGGTTTCTTTAATGACATCATGTCCGCTGGGTCAACATGATCTTCGTAGAATTTCAACTCCTCTGTTGCACAAACAGACTCAGCATAGGCAGCATCCCCCTCTTCACATTCCAAGGCTATGTTCCGGCTCCCATGGACTATAATGGTGCAATTGTAACCCGGCATCTTGAGCTGCAAATATACATAACACGACCGAGCCATGAACTTGGCATAAGCCGGTTGCCCAAACAGAGCATGATATGGGCTTTTGATCTTAACCACTTCAAAGGTTAATTTTTCTGCTCTGGAGTCATACTCATCCCCAAAAGCTACCTCCAGCTCGATCTTACCAACTAGGTATGCCGACTTACCGGGTACCACACCATGAAAAATAGTGTTGGATTGTTTAGGATTTTTATCCGTCAATCCCATCCGGCGGAACATCTCATAGTAAAGGATGTTGATGTTGCTGCCTCCATCCATGAGTACCTTAGTAAACTTGTACCCCCCAACCTGAGGTGCCACTACCAAAGCCAAGTGACCCGGATTTTCAACCCGGCGTGGGTGATCCTCTCTGCTCCACACAATAGGCTGCTCCGACCAACGTAAATAACGTGGGATTGCCGACTCAACGGCATTAACGGCCCTCTTGTGGAGCTTCTGGCCCCTCTTACATAAACTAGTAGTAAAGACATGATACTGTCCACTACTCAACTGCTTCGGGTTGCTCTGATAGCCGGATTGTTGTTGCTGCTGATTTCCTTGGCTGTGCTGCTGATTATATCCTCCTTGGTGACCAGGGTAACCCTGACCATGAAAACCTCCCCCGCTTGAACCGGCGCCCGGGCCCTGAAAGCCGCCTCCACCTGAGCCGCCACCTGGGCCATGACCCCGTCAAATGCATTTGAATCTTTAAACGCCTTCATGACCATGCAATCCTTCCACAAGTGGGTGGCTGGTTTCTCTCGGGTGCCGTGTTTTGGACAAGGTTCATTCAACAACTGCTCAAGGGTGGGGCCTAACCCACCCGATCGAGGGGGTTGTCTACCCTTACGTCGCTGATTACCGCCCTACGCATTGGTATTGGCAACAAACTCATCAGCCTTACGTTTATTACCTCCTTGATTCACCAGGTTATGCTGGTGACCCTTGCCATTGCCGTTCTTCTTTCCCTTCATTGCCTTTTCTTCGTCAGACACCGGGTCTTTGGTGGTATCAGAATCAACGTACTTGACAAGAGCCGCCATCAACGTTCCCATGTCATTATAGTCACGTTTAAGCCGCCCCAACTTCTGCTTCAGAGGTTCAAAATGGCAATTTTTCTCCAACATCAAAACTGCTGAGCCAACATCAATTTTATCAGATGAATGTATTATCTCTTTGACCCGGCGCACCCAATGGGTTGTAGAGTCTCCATCCTCTTGCTTGCAATTGTTCAGGTCCACAATCGACATTGGCTGCTTACATGTATCCTTAAAGTTCTGGATGAACCGCGCCTTTAACTCTGCCCATGAGCCGATAGAATTGGGTGGCAATCCTTTCAACCAGGTCCGAGCCGTTCCATCCAACATCATGGTAAAATACTTGGCCATGGCAGCATCACTAACCTCCAACAGCTCCATAGCCATCTCATAACTCTCAATCCAAGCCCCCGGCTGTAAGTCAGCCGTGTAATTAGGCACCTTACGAGGCCCCTTGAAATCCTTGGGCAACTGCTCATTGCATATGGCTGGGATCAGGCAAGGTACGCCTCCGGTTCTTGTGGCCACTCCTGCCTCAATCGAGGTTGCTGGATAAGCCGGAAAGGTTTGGTGAGCCACCCGTTCCGCCTCTTGACGAATCCTCTCTTGATCCGCCAAGTTAAGGGCTCCAGCCCGCACCTGCTCATGCCTATATGGCCGGTTGTGGCGTTGAGCATTACTTGACATCTCTGCGGACTCCATGTGCCTACTGTAACTTGGGCTCCAGCTTGGGCGAGGAGTTGAATGAATCCGGTCTCGACTGTAGGAGTATGCATCCTGCTGGGCCAAAGCTGTCTGAAGCAGTTCTCTTACCCTCCGGGTTTCAATTGCTACGGGCGAGTCGCCTTCCATTGGGAGAGCCGCCAAACGAGCCGACGCTGCGATGAGGTTTTCCAGAGGATTAGAGAAGTGACCCAGAGGTGTTGTCACATAACGAGGAGGAGCTGGATTTATGCGAGGCGGCTCCATGGTGCGTGGCTGAACTGGTGCACCGGGCGTTGTGACCCGATTTTCCTCTGGCGGGTTGCTTCCCCCAGCTCCGGGTGTATGGAACAGGTTCCTCGGATCCAGCATTAGAGGCAGACGTGACTGAGTTTTCTGATGCCTCCTTATCATGACCTCGTTTGATGCATTAAGATCCACCGAGAGCCGGAAGGTTTCTGCTTGAAGCTGCTGAGCACGAGCATCCAAAGCTGCTCATTCTGCTGCCATCCAGGTTTCCTCCACGGCTAGATTTTCCTTAGCTTGCACCATCTCCTCCCGTACGTGTGCCACTTCTGCGTCATGCTGGGCTTTATCCGCCGGTTCTACCGCAGCGGTTAACAAAGTCGTCAGTCTATCCATGAGGTCCATTAGAACCTGAGCCGGGGGGGGCACGGGTCTCCTGACCCGGCAGCTGTCGACCCGGTGGCCGCCGCTGTCTCTGCGGTGGATTTCTGCTCGGGCTGTGTCCCTGCCATGAAGACTCCGACCCAATTCGGCGGCTCAAGGGGGTCCGGAATACTGCTGCCATCGGAACATCCCCCGAGCATGCCGTCTTGCAGTTGGTACAACGAGTCCGTCTCACCTGTTGATGATGCAGTATCCGAGCAGATGGCCATCTCCCCGCCTTCCATCGATCCTTCGGAGTATTTACCGCCATGGACACACCCTACTGAACACGGGCGGACCCGGCGCGCTGAGCCGTTCCAATGAGGTTGGTGTGGACATCCGGCTCAGGGCCTGACTCACCGATCCGGACGATGAAGACGTGAATTCCGTCGAAGGGGACCCGGTACCCATACTCGATCGAGCCGGCCTCGGGGCCCCAGCCTTCGTCGTCGATGTAGAGTTTGCCGCGACGACTCTTGGTCATCCGGCCCACAGCGTATCCCTTGAGCCCTTCGAAGTTGCCCTTCAAGAACTCAAATCCACCGTGTGCTGGCCCCACGGTGGGCGCCAACTGTCATGGAGTTGACACGGCAGATGTCCTAGAGCAAGGACTTAGTCATAGGGCCATCGCACTAGGAAGCTTAAAGGGGTTGATCGGGACAAAGGACACACAAGAGAGTTTTTATACTAGTTCAGCCCCTTACGATGAAGGTAAAAGCCTACGTCTAGTTGGGATTGGTATTGCTGAGGTTTCGACTTCCAAGAGGCTCAACTCGCCGGCTTGGTTATTGACTTGGTTGTTTCTTGCCCTAAACCGCCACCGGGTCGTCCCCTTATATACATGGGTTGACGCCTGGTGGCCTACAGAGTCCTGTCCGGCTCATAATCGTGTCCAACTCGGTGACCTTCTTTACATGCCTTTCTATACAAGTATTTCCTTACATATGGTGGTTTATTGTATCAGGCCTTAAGCCGGCCCCAGGCCTTCGGGCCTTCTATAAGACTTAATAAACTACAATCTTTGAATGTTTACTGGGCTTCTTGCGTAAACCGCCATTGACGTTGACCCGGCCCCTCCTGGGCGGGTCTCAACTGATGGTAATATCCCCAACACAATCCAAATTAAATGGTCACACTTCCATAAATTGATAAGCCACTTAGATAGAGGTAGATGAATAAAACAACAAGGTACGGAAAAGAACAAATACTTGGTGAGGATTACCCAATCACAAACCAAATATTTGGGGAAGAAATACTAGAGCTACAAGAATTCCCACCTATGAAACTCCTGAAATTTTCCTGGTTATGCAATCAGGTGTTGGGGATACAGGGGAAGCATAATATCTCACCCAAAGATAGCAAATCCTACATCCAATGGTATCCATCCTTCAACACATAACCAAGAAACCTTCGGAAATCATTTACCTCAACCTTCAAAAAGCATCCATTATATGAGTTATGGCAAAACTCCCGAACTCCCGCCCCGGTACTGGGTGGCGTCGAGGTTATCTCACCAACAACTGCATAAAAGAGATTTTCGATGTCGGCGAAACTCAGGTATTCCAGAATTGCAACGATACAATTGTGACGACAACACCTCGGAGCTCAACTCCCCGGGACACTGCCACAACCCCTAAATGTCAGGAGGCACCAAGAACAATGTTCTTGTCACAAACCCATTGGAACGATTCCAAGATACCCGCGTGATCCTAATTATTTTTTGTGAAATTTGAGAAGAGAAGAGTCAAAACTCTACGTCAGGATGCCTCACCAGAACGACGAAGGGACTGAGGAGTAAAAAGAATCCTACTCTCCGATATATATAAATCCTAAAAGACTCAAAACATTTTTCTAGACTCAACAACGCCAACTATTCGATCAAGCAGGAGGCTCATGAGTTGGGGAAGGCTCTGATTACCAACTTATAACGCCCACGATGCGGCTATATCTCCCATGTAGAAGCGAGGGGGAGGAAAATTTCAGGGAGTTCCCGGTTACGGTGGGAGGTCGGGGGCCGAGCGATGCGCGTTTCTCTCGTACATGTACGCATGTGTGTGCAAGGCATTGGCTCTAACTGAACCCGAGTGAGGCGTTGGGCTCTAACCGAACCCGAGCGATTGCACTGCAGGCTACGCGTTACTGAACTCGAGCGATCGATCGATGGCTATTAACTGAACCCGATCGAGCGGTTCCTTCGCTACTACTGCTAACTGAAGCCGATCGATGCTGCCTCTGGATGAACAGTGAGCGTTGCGGGGGGTGGGGGGTGGATGAACAGTTCCCGGTAGGGGTGGATGAACAGGACCCCGTGGTGTTGCCTGTGGATGAACAGGACCCTGATCGATCGAGCCAGTTGGGGCTGGATGAACAGGACCCCGTGGAGGGATGGATGAACAGGACCACCCCATGGAGGGCAGGATGAACAGTAGACAGTGGAGGGCAGGATGAACAGTAGCCTGTGGAGGGGTGGTTGAACAGGAGCCCGTGGAGAGGGCTGGTTGAACAGTAGTCGGTGGAGTAGCGCGCGGTGGAGGCTGGATGAACAGGAGCCCGTGGATGAACAGTCGCAGGTGGAGGCTGGAGGAGGTCGACGGTGCATGAACAGTAGCTCATGGAGGCTGGAGGGTGTCGGCGGTGGAGATGAACAGTATACCGTGGAGTCCCGTTTTGCGGTACGCCACATCCCTCCCGATGAACAGGACCCCCGTTTCGACCGCAGCGCTCCAACACAAGTCCGTTTCATCCGTTTTGCGGTACCCCACACCCCTCGCGATCAACAGGATCCCCGTTTCGACCATAGGAGGTCCGTTTCCTCCATTTTGCAGTACGCCAGACCCCTCCCGATGAACATGATCCCGTTTCGAATGTGGCCGGTCGAACACAAGGCCGTTTCCTCCGTTCTGCGGTATGCCATGCCTCGTTTCCATCGCCTATTCCGTCCAAGCCCTCCCGATGAACACGACGCATTCCGCTGCCTCCCCATGAACATGATGACGACGCTGTTTCTCTGTTCCGACCCAGCAATGTACACGAGCCCTGGCCGTACGTATGCGCGAGTAGGCATTCGAGACCCGCCCATATGTACACATATGTGGCCGTATTTTCTTTCTTGCACCCTGGCCGTTGTACGTATGTGTACATGCTACGTGCGCGCCTCTACTACGACACGTGCGCGCCTCTACCTCGACCAGCATGTACGTACATGTTCGCGACCAGAATGACAACGCTATGTACGCTTCGACCAGGTGGGTCCCGACTGTCAGGCACTTCCTTGCCTGCGAAGATGTAGCTGGTGGGCCCCAGCAATCAGGGGGCGAATCCTTTTTTTTGCCCGGACGCGCTTCCTTGCGTGCGAAGATGTAGCTGGTGGGTCCCAGCAGTAAGGGGGAAACGTTTTTTTTCATGAAATACAGTGGCCCGTCCGGTGGGTCCCAGCTGTCAGGTGGAGGAATCATTATTTTCCGTGTAATAAGGAGGCACTTCCTTGCTGCGGCCGTGGACCCAGTTGTCAGCCTCTCCACGTACAGTCCACGTCCGATGGAAGTCGTTCCTTGACCACATTGACCACGCCGCACCGAGAGCACCAGGGAGGTGGATGACGGTGAGGCCTAGGAAGGGGACGACATGGAGGCAGGGAAGACTCGGCAGTTGTTTCCCATGTGGAGGGGAGTACGACTGTATGATGGTTTACTGGTTCGTCTGCCGTCGCCGGAGAATAACAGCAGGTGTGGGCGAGTAGAGGGATGGCTAGGCCAGTGATGGGAGTACGGTTGGGCGGTGAGGCCTGCGCGGCAACACAGCCGGCCGGGAGGAGGAGGGAGCAGGCAGTCACGCCGGCGCTTGTTTGAGCGGGTGGAGGAGGAAGAGCAGAGATTGAAGAAGCACGACGGCCGTTGGATGGACATCCAACAGTCAGTGCTTGTGCGGCAACCTTTTTTTAGGAAAGCCTCAAATCTGTGGAAAACATCATACAACCCATCTGCCATTATTTCTAATAATTTACAACCCATTTGCTAATTCTTATGGTTTTTTTGGAGCCCATATATTGTGGCAACGGTTAAAAAATTATACGAGATTTTGCATATTTCGGTGCGGTCCGAACTATTTTTAATCCCGAAATTTCGACTCACATTCAAACTGATTTTAAAAATAAATGTATATCAATATAAAATCCAACAAATGCTCCACGCATAAAAATAAATGTAATTTAAAATCTTGAAATGAAAAAAAGATATTCGAAACTAATTGTCGGTTTGATGTGTTTTAAAAATGTACAACCCATTGCTCATTACTGATGGGCCATTTTCTCGGCCAGCCGAATGAAAGCTCTCCTCGTCTTGAAAGATTTGTAGCCCAACAGGCCTGACAAAGCGACTTACTCCGCAAATCACAAAAAAAACTGGGCTGTGGCCGTGGACCCAGCTGTCAGCCTCCCCACGTACAGTACTCTTCTGATGGAAGTCGTTCCTTGACCACGTTGACCACGCCGCATGGAGAGCACCATGGCGGTGGACGACGGCGAGGCCTAGGAAGGGGACGATGCGGCAGTGGAAGCCCGCGCGGTGTGAGGCTGCCGTCGCCGTAGGGCCTGGCCAGCGGTGGGAATAGTAGGGGGCAGTGAGGCCTCTGCGGCAGCACAGCCGGCCACGGGAGGCAGGACCATGCGGCACGACCGGCGCCGCTTTGGGCAGCTGGAGCAAGAAGACCAGAGGTTGAAGAAGCACTACGGTCGTTGGATGGACATCGTACGGTCACTGGAGCTAGAATCGTTCATATTGACTAAGTTGACAAAGCCCTTCGTCCCCGTCAACTTAGTAGGCCCACAAGTCAGTCTCCCAGCAAGGTGGGTCCCAACTAGCCGGGGGAGTATTCATTTTTTTTGTGCGTAATAAGGAGGCACTTTCGGTGGGTTCGAGCTGACAGCGGGGGGAATGTTTTTTTCGCGAAATACGGTGGCCCATCCGGTGGGTCCCAGCAGTCAGGGGGAAACGATTTTTTCGCAAAATACTGGTGGCCCGTCCGGTGGGTCCCTGCTGTCAGGTGGAGGAATAATTATTTTCCATGTAATAAGGAGGCACTTCCTTGCGGCTGCCGTGGACCCAGCTGTCAGCCTCTCCATGTACAGTACTCTTTTGATGGAAGTCGGTCATTGACCACGTTGACCATGCCGCGCCGAGAGCACCAGGGCGGTGGACGACGGCGAGGACTAGGAAGGTGACGATGTCAGGACCCCGATTCCATGTCACATCGATCTAGCCAGTAACACCTCATATCACATTGCGGCCTCACGCACGGTATCCCCACGGGTGTCGCCTTACCATGGCCCGGGACTGTTTGCGCCTTTTGGCTCACGTATGTGATAGTGTCGCTAGCATCCATATGACGGAGAACCCGGGCCGACATGGCTAGTCGTGAACCCAAAGCGGCACATACCTATGGAGACAGGCATACATGAATCACATCGAGCATGTCGGTCATCAGCAAGTGAATCCGGGCTATAGCACTGGGCTAACAGGACTCCGGGGAACCCGGGCTGTAGCAGGCTAGGCAGGACTCCGGATGTCACCGCGTGACATTTGCCCGAAGGGACAGACATAGGAACAAAGTGAAGCACATGCCGACCAGTCAAGTGTCCTGAGCAGTAGTGCTGGGCTAGCAGGACTCCGGTAAACTGGGCTATAGCGGACTACTATGGCTCGAGGAACACTAGACTACATTCCCCATAAGAAAGGCTGCCAAGGATAAACAACTAGATTGTCAGATCCCACACATACCAAGCATTTCAATCATACACACAATATGCTCGATATGTGCAAATACAACATGGCATCACAACAAAACTCTACAACTCAAGTACTTTATTTAAAGGCTCTAGAGAGCCATACATAACATGTTCATACAGGTAGGGGTCACATGACCCGACACTCAAGTCATACAAGCATACAAGCACATGCAGAAGCAAATAGTCTGAGTACAGACACTAGAAAGAAAGAAGGCTTCTCGAAGCCTGTCTATCTACATAGGGCCCTCCATAGCCAGGATCACCACCTGGGTGGCAAGTCACTCATCGACGTCGATATCTACATAAAACCCATCAGAGGAGGCCGTGTTGTCGTCTGAAAATAGTAATTAAACAAACATGAGTACAAAGGTACTCAGCAAGTCTTACATCAGAACCTACTATACATGCTCATTCTCAAGAAGGTGGTGGAGTTATTGCAGCAAGCCAGCTTTGACTCTTGGCTAAGCTATCCTACGGGACACCACTAGTAAAATAGTTTTCGCACACGAGTCCACTAATCACCAACACAATACTCCACCGAGGATCCTCCCTCGTCATCCTACGAGAGAGCCATCCTCGGTACTCACACTTATCTTGAGTCTTTTAGTAGTATCCATTAACTTGTCTATGAACTGTATAGGCAACCAAGTAGTCCTCTACCGCAGACGCGGCTATTCGAATAGATGATGTTAACCCTGCAGGGGTGTACTTCTTCATACATGCTCTCACCACTTACAGCCATTTACACGACATGTACTCGACAACCTTCAAGCGGAAGCCCAACGAGGGCGTCGACCACAGCCTACCTAAACACTCAAGTCTCTAGTCTAGGTTTATCGCCTATCCAGGTTCCATCCGCAGGGAGTCCGGCCGAGGTTTCCACATACGGCCCCGAACAATGTGAACAGGGTTCCCGAGACACCAAACGGGTGACTCGGTACACTGTGCCACGGTGTATCTACTGCAACATAGCCCACCCGTAGGGTCAGCGCTATGCACGGCCGCCAACACATAACCTACAAACACCAAAGACTAATTGCAACTCCTGGATAGAGTACTAGAGTGATTAAGAAGCTGAGAGGGTCCATTGGTTTTGGGCCCAATGTATGGTAGTAGCTGAATCTTAAATCACACATACAGATCTTAGTTCTTAGGGACGGCCTCAATGAAACAACCCACCATGTACTCCTACATGGCCTCTCATCGATACCTTTACCAAAACATGTTCAACACATCCCTCACATTACCGACATAATCATTTCATTCTAGCCCATCACCCAGATGAACCAGACCTGACACAACTCTAAGCATATCAGGCATAGCAAGGTAGGAAATACAAACATGGCTTAATCAACTCCTACACATGCTAGTGGATTTCATCTAGTTACTGTGGCAATGACAGGTCATGCAGAGGATAAGGGTTCAACTATCGTAGCACACTGCAGTTTGAAACGATGTTGTCTTAATGCAGTAAATGAGAGCAGAGGCGAGAACATGGGATTGTATTAATATGATCAATGGGGCTTCTTGCCTGATGGAGTGGTAGTAGGGTACTACCCTTCAGTTGGATACTCGAAGATATCCTTGGAGGCAGAACCTACCACGAGGGACACACAGAACATAATCAACACATGACAATATGCAACAATATGATGCATGCTATGACATGGCAAAATGATGTGTCCTACCTAATGCAATGTGAAACAAGTTGAAATGGGTCCATTTGGACCAAAGATTCAAATGGAAGTTAAAGTTCTTATGCATAATAAGTGTGTTAGCTTGTTTCACCTAAACAGCAAGGTTAAAGTGCTTTGTCATGCATGAAACCATTACAGATGGATAGATTGAATTTTTCGGATCATTTTTCATATATAATTTGTTTGATTTGGAGCTATGGTTGATTTTCTATGATTTTTAGAACTTTTGGCTTTTTCCTGTAATTTCCTATATAAAAATAAATCCAGAAAATGAATAATTGCGTCAGCACTGCGTCACTGTGACGTCAGCGAGTCAAAGGCGCCAGGGCCAGTCAAACTTGACTGGTGGGCCCCGTCTATCAGTGACTCAGCTAACTAACATGATTAGGTTAGTACTAATTAACTGTCAGTAGGGCCTGGGCCCACATGTCAGTGACCTAAACTAACTAAAATTAGTTAAAACTAATCCTAAACTAATTAACAGGCCGGCCCCACCTGTCATAGGCTCAGGGGGGAAGTCAACTTGGGCCCACATGTCAGTCCACGGGTCAAAACGTGGTCAACTTGCCGGTGGCTTGACACCGGCGACGACAGACACGGCGGAGGGGCTCGGGTTTGCGTCTCCGGCAACCAAACGGGCGGTCGAGACCATCTACGGGGAGCTGGAAGACAGCCGCATCGTTTGGTGGTGGAAGTGGAGCTTGGGGAGGCCGGGAACGACGTCGGCGACGACCTTGGCGGTCGCCGGAGCTCGGGTGAGCTCGGGCTCGTTGCTGCAGTGGCCTAGGCGGGGCGGCGCTAGCATCTACGGCTCCTATGCGATGCGGTGAGTGCGTTGGACACAAGCCCGGGACCATATGGTCACCGGAGCATGGCCGGCGACGACGCGGGCGGCGGCGCATGCGGGTGAGCTTCGTGCAGTCGATGCAGGGGACGACAGTGAGAACGGAGAGGATAGGAATGTAGCTGAGCTCACAGTGGTTGTGACGATCTAAACGGCGAGGTTGGGGACGAGCCGGAGCAGTGGTGACGGCGAAAGGGATCTCTGGTGGCAATCAGCGAAGACGAGGACGAGGCGGTAACTCCAGGGCGAGTGAGCGCTAGGGGCTCGGTCTGCTCGACGGAGAGGAGGGCGGCGGAGCTCCTGGACACGGTGGCGTGGCACGGAGATGACGGAGAGCATGGCTATGGCGACGGTGCAGCTACGGCAGCATCTGCCATCATGGGAGAGAGCAAGGGAGAGAGGCAGGGGCGCGTGTGACGTGTCCATGGGGTCGGGGCGGTGCCGCAGAGGCGCTTCGAGGCGTCGCGCTGGCACGGGCGACGGCAGGCAGGCAGGGAGGTGGTGTGGCGAGCTCTTGTGCTCGCCATCGAGCACCTGCTCGCCTCGCTGGCTAGGCGAAGCACCTGCGTGGAACGGCTGCTGGGCCGGGCCAGCTAGGTGGGCTGGCTGGTGGGCTTCCAGGTAAGCTCTAACTCTCTCTCTCTCTTCTGTTTTGCTTTTAATTATTTCTTGCTATGTGTATTGAAATAGAATAAATACTATTTCATTACCAAAAACTCTGGAAATATTCAGAGGCACATTTGGGAATATTCTCAACTGCCTAAAAATGCTTCCAAGATTATTTGAGCACTTTAAAATATTTATAGCATTTAAAATGCCCAAATTCAAATACTTATGGCTTGTTCAAAAATCCAGAATGGCTCCATAAATTGCAAGACCATTTTTGGCAGAGGTTTTAGTCAAGACCAAAAATGGTGGGCTTTTATGAAGGGCATTTTGGGTTCATTGAAATTCCAATTGTTAGAAATTAGCATTTTCAGGGGGGTGTTGGGGTTGATTAGGCCCCATTTCAAGTTTAAAAGAAATTTAAACATGATGCACATGTTCATCCAATCCTAATGCATGACTAAATGCAGGGATGTGACAGACGACTCAGTGCCGGGGAAGACGCAACAGTGGATGCCCACACGAAGAGGAGTACGAGGGTTCACTGGTTCGGCTGCGGTGTGAGGCTGTTGTCGCCGCAGAATAACAGGGGGTGTGGGTGAGTAGAGGGATGGCCTATCTAGCGGTGGGAGTAGTAGGGGCGGTGAGGCCTCCGCAGCATCACAGCCGGCCACGGGAGGCAGGAGCACGCGACACGACCGGCGCTGGTTTGGGCGGCTGGAGCAAGAAGACCAGAGGTTGAAGAAGCACTACGAGCGTTGGATGAATATTGTACGGTAACAGGAGCTAGAATCATTCATATTGACTATGTTGACAAATCCCTCCATCCCCGTCAACTTTGTAGGCCCACAAGTCAGCCTCCCACTATGCTGGGTTCCAGCTGGCAGGTGGAATATTCAGTTTTTGTGCGTAATAAGGAGGCACTTCCTTGCGTGCGAAGATAGTTGGTGGGTCCGACATGTCAGCGGGGGGCACTTTATTTCATGAAATACAGAGGCCCTTCTGGTGGGTCCCAGATGTCAGGTGGAGGAATCATTATTTTGCGCGTAATAAGGAGGCATTTCCTTGTGTGCGGCCGTGGACCCAGCTGTCAGCCTCTCCACGCACAGTCTACTTCCGATGGTGTCGTTCGTTGACCACGTTGACCATGTTGCACCGAGCGCATCCAAGGTGGTGGACGACGGCGAGGCCCCGGACAACAACGAGCCGGAGATGGGAAGACGCGGGAGTAGAGTCGCAGACAGAGAGGTGTACGAGGGTTAACTTGTTCTAGTGCGGTGTGGTTTGGCAGTCGGTGGAGAAGAACAGGAGGTGTGGAGGGGTGGAGGGATGGCCTGGCCAACAGTGGAGTAGCGCTTCATAGCGAAGCGTGCTAAGCAGAGCTGCTAGCAGCAGGAGGCGGGAGGTGGTCCCAGTGGCGCTGGAGGAAGAAGACGAGAGATTGAAGATGAATGCCAGTTGTTGGATGTAAATCCAACGGCTAACATGTCAGAATCATTTGTTGACTAAATTGACAATGACTTGCATTGGCTTCGACCTATTGGCCCACATTTCAGCCTCCAAAAATGTGGCACGTATTCAACCCATTTTTTCAGAATTTACAGTCTTTTTGTGCGCGGTAGAATTTACAATCAATTTGATCTTTTTTTGAATTACAGCCATTAGCTGGGCTGGGTGAACAAACAATGTAGCGTCCATGCGGCCCGTTTATTTTATTTCCTAAAAAATTACAGCCCATTTGCACTTTCTCGAAATACATGATTTTGCTGGGCTGATTCTAATAATAATGTTGGGTTGGGCCAGCAATGTTATCAAAAAATAAAAAGGGGCTGAGCATTTTGTTATAAATATATTTGAATAATAAGTGATATTATTACATTCGTCCTTAAATTTACAGTCTTACCAAGCTTTATATAATAACATATATAATAATTTCTTTTAGAAAAACAGGGAGCATCTCCCCGGTTCCATTGCTGAGAACGAAACCACACCATATTCTGATACAGCAGCTCAAAGAGCAATTCGAAAGCAAAGGTAGAAAAGCTACAAACTGGGGGGTGGATGAACAAGTTCTCTGAATAACACAAATCACCCGAGCGGTGCCAAAGGCAGAGCGGATAGAGCACTCAAATGACACAACGAGGGTCCATCGAAGCCTTCATGGTCTTCAGCCGAGGGGCCATGTCAGCCTGCGGTGACCAGTAAGCAAGCGGAGACACCGGGCTGGAAGGCATAGCATGGTGGATGTCCCTCTTTTTCGGCGCCAGGTACCCATCATCTTCATCAAAGATCTTGAGACGAGCCCACGGGTCCAGCCCTAGAGCAGGTCGAGCCTTATTCAGCCACAAGTGATCGCCAACGTTTTCTGGAGGGATCTTGTTAGGGTTTCCATGAAGCTCATCAACTTGTCCTTGTCCGATCCAGAGGAGAGAATCGCCCAGTTCCTCACCATGTTCCTGATCAACCTCAAGACCTGCGGAATGGAAATCCAGGAGGTGTTACTGAAAATCATAGCATTTGTATATTTCCAAAGGCACCAAAGGACATCTGAGCTAACAGTGTTTAAAACTGAGCAATTTTTGGTAGCAATCCAGAATCTGGCGACAGATTCGAAGGATGAGCCAATCTGACTAGAGAAATATTCCTCAATGTGGGCCCAGAGATGTTTAGCAACTATACATTCAAAAAATAGGTGAGAACAAGACTCTTGTTCCAAGCAGTAAAAACAATCAAGGGGTTTGATGATGTGTCTCTTCCTAAGGTTATCCCTAGTCATCAATTTGTTTTTGGAGAGAAGCCAGAGAAATACATGAATTTTAGGGGGAACTCTCAATTTCAAGATAGCAGGGATAAACACGGGTTGAACCCCTCTAAAGTTGATAACATGATAGAGGGAGCTGGAGGAATACTTCCCCTTATTGTCCAGCTGCCAAATCAGGGCATTCGGCTTGGCACTAAAGGTAATGCTTTTGGCAATTTCCTCCAACTGGAACCATTGTTCCATGAGACTATCACTAAAGTTCCTTCTAAAAGAGAGTTTTAGGCATTGACCGTCCCAAACTTCATTGACACTTTTGTTAAGCTCATTGCAGACAGAGTAAATAGGGGGAATGTGCCAAACCAAGTATCTTCCCAGAACCTGGTTCTGCTCCCATCCCCTATGTTCCATATGTAGCCAAATTTCACAGCATGCATAATAGATTTTAATCCTTTCCAGAATCTAGAGGTCTTAGGGTTGGAGGAAGGGACAAAAATATTAGGTTTATTTCCTAGGTATTTATGGGCAATAAGAAGCTTCCAGGGCTTCAGGTCTTCCTCATAGAATCTTTTAATCCAAGACCCTAGAAGACATATGCTAATTTCTTGGAGGTTAGGTATGCCTATGCCTCCAAAATCTTTTTTCATAGAGACTAGGGCCCAATTAGCAAGGCGTAGCTTCCTATTTCCCTCAAAATCATTCCACAAGTAATGAGACATCTGAGAATTGATGAGGTTCACTGCCCATTTAGGGAACTTGAAGAAGGAGAGGAGATACACTGGAATGCTAGCCAAACAAGCTTGTATGAGGATCAATCTACCTCTGTAAGAGAGAAGTTTGCCCCTCCACCCAGCAATCCTTTTAATGATTTTATCCAGAAGGGGTTGGATATCCTCTCTCCTCAGTTTATCATAGTGGAGAGGGATACCTAGGTACTTAATGAGGAAGTTACCTTTATTACAGACTAGAATAGAGAGGAAGTGAGCTAACTCCTGATCATCCATGTTGATAGGGATGAGTTCACTTTTAGAGTAGTTGATTCTCATGCCTGAGACTTGTTCAAACCAGGTTAGAACAGTTTTCAGATTGCTAGCATGTGTGGATTCATTGTCTAAGAAAAGGATGGTATCATCTGCATATTGAAGGCAGATGATGCCACCAGGGCAGACCTCAGGAGAGAGCCCTGCAATCAGACTATGATCAGCAACTTTGCTCATCATTTTAGTAAGAACGTCCACTACTAAATTAAACAATAGCGGGGAGATGGGGTCACCTTGCCTAAGGCCTTTACCAGCAAGGAAAAAATAACTTCCACAGTTATTTAACTTGACCCCAACAGACCCCCCATGAGTAAGTTGTTGGATCCAACTCTCCTCTATGAAAGGCTTGGAAAAGGTCTAAGAGATCATTTTTCACCAAGTCCCAAAAATGCTGGTAAAACAAGAAGGGAATCCCATCAGGACCAGGAGCCTCATCAGGATAAGGGCTAAAAATGGCTTCCTTCACCTCTGTCTCTGAAAAAGGGGCTTCTAGCAGCTCATTTTCAGCAGGAGAGACTTTTTCAGAAGCAGAGAAAAAATTGTTTTGTAGAGAGAACCCAGAAGGGTTTTCTTTCTTAAACACGTCTTTGTTGAAGTCACTAGCCACTTTCAGCATCTCATCTACCTCAGTAACAGGGCCATTAGGGCCATCAAGGGAGTGAATGAGGGTTTTCCTCCTCCTCTGGTTAGCTACTGCATGGAAGTAAGCAGTATTTCTATCACCCTCCTTAATGTTCCTATCTCTTGATCTTTGTTTGTCTTTGATTTCTTCTTGAAGCCAAATTTTCTTGAGCTCTCCATGGACAAAGTTTAATCTATTAGTCTCAGCCTCAGAGAGGACAGTGGTTTCTGCCTTAATATCTAGAGAATCAAACTGAAGAAGGAGAAGCCTTTTGTATCTTCTAAGATTAGCTTCCTCATTGGAGTTACACCCTTTGTTAGTTCTTCTAAATCTCCTGATTTTGATCTGCCAATTTTCTAGGGGGCAGCTGCTCCCAGTAGGCTCATTCCAGATTTTCCTGACTAGCTCAGTAAAATCTTCTCTAAGCAACCACCACTTTTAAAATTTAAAAACTATTACTCTTTGGAGTTTGGTTAAGAGCAGAGTCCCAGAGCAAAGGAGTGTGGTCACTACCACATCTGGGCAGAGCTCTACAACTAGAAAGGGGAAAAAACTATCTAATTTTGTGTCACAGAAAATTCTTTCAATGGTGGACATAATCCTGGAGCAGCACTTCCAAAATATCTAGCAGAACTCTGGGTTTTCCTTCTGACAGGGGAATTCTCAACATTATGGGTAACCATTTTGCAGATAAAACAACTCTTGGGCTTGACACATTTATCCAAATGATGCCCTGGTTCCCCACAGTTGTAGCAGATCACCTCAGAGTATGCCATAAGGCCCGAAGCAGGGGCAGGAGCGGTTTTTTGGATGTTCTATCTCTTCTTTTGCTGATTCTTGCCTTGAGATTTCCCACTGATCTGAGAGTCAGAACCACCATCAAATTGATCTTGGGAAATTACAGGAGCCTGCCCAGATTGTGCCCCCATTTGGGGTGGAGGTGGGCCGTACCACTTCCCAACCGGCACTCCCCCCCATTGTGTTAGCGGAAATTCATCGGAGATCTTGGTTCCTTCTCATCCTTCAGCCAGATGTTGTCTCTCAGGAAGCAGAAATAACCACCAGACAGCTCAATTCAAGCAGATTGCAAGCCTTATTTCAATCTTCTGCGGGTTTGGGTGAGAGGTAAGGTAGGGGATCCACCTGCTCCGGCTCCGGTGGCGTGCTGGTGGGCAGGAGTCCAGTCAAGCATTCCCATATCGCGGCATGGCGTGGATCTCCTGAATTCACTTCTCCTTTCGCCCATCGAACGAACGCAATTGGTGGCTCACTGGGGCGGTGCATCACGTGCTTCTCCGAGAAGTCTCCTTCGAAGTAGATCCGCGAGGCTAGATTCAGCAGCTCCCAATCCACATGATCCTTGCACATCCGAGCATACCTGCGCGAGTGAGAGAATGGATTCGGTCCCTCCTTGGCTTCCTCCCTCGCCGCTTCCGCCTCTGCTTCCCTTCATTCACGCGTGCACTGGGTCCAGGAGAGTGCGTCGTCGCGGATCCACATTGCCCGCTCCCTCCATCTCCTCCCTCAAGTCTCCCGCAGCACCGTCGGTGTGACGGAGTCGAGCGGCTGGAGCATCCGCGGGAAGGCTTTGTAGACATGTGGGAGATGCATCTTGTACATCTGCCTGTCTTCCAGCCATTCCTTGTGGATATGGTCGGCGACTCCATGGGGTGCACAAGGGGACTTGCTGACGGGGGCAGGTGTGCCCGGAGTCAGGAGGCGGGGGTGGCGGTGAGATCTATGGCAGCGGCAAGGGTGGAGGTAGTGGCGGGGGCGGCGGCGAGGGTGGAGGTGGTGGCGGGGGCGAAGGGGATCGCAAGAGCGATCATCTATTTGCCAATTATGTGAACTAAACAGTCAACATATAAAATAAATTAAATATATACAATATAGTTAGAAGGGAAACATAAGTTGGACCTGGCGTTCCAATTCTTATATAAAAATAGAACAGACCTCTGCGTTTTCTTCAAAAAAATACATAAATTGGGCTGCGAAAAATAAAACCTCGGATGGGAGGTCCATAGGCCGGTCGATACATGACGGCCCTAAGAAAATACAAACAGGCCTATGGACCTCCCATCCGAGGACGTGGGCTGCGCATGTTAAAAATGAAAGCCTAGACGGGGCAGCCCAAAACCACGTCCAACACTTGCCAAAACTTCTTCCCTCGTTTTCTCTGTGTTTCGCACACTCGACATTGTGTGGGCATTTTAACTGTGCATCATATGAAGATGTGCTATGCATGAATGTTGATCAGCATGATGTTAACTGGCTGGTAGTTCCATTTTCGACCATGAATAAAACTTCCAACATGATGTTAACCCTGTTTGAAAAGGCCGTGTTAATATAAATGCTCTGCCTCTAAAAGTTGCAGTTTCTTATCTGAAACTGAACTTGCAGTTTCTTATCTGAAACTGAAACTTGCGGTTTCTTCTCCGAGAATCACATTGTCTGCACTTTTATACTCCTATGAAACTACATTTTTTTAAGTGCGAAAAATAGATATCTAGAATTCATAAAATACTTCATATGCTCAATACTGCAAATCTGAAATTCAAAAGACATTCATATCTGAAAGTACTCTCAAAATACACAACACAAAACACAATTCACAACCTGCAAATACTGACAACCCTAAGCTCCTCCTGACAATTCACAACCTGCCCGACTATTGGGCTAGGGGGCAGCCCCCTCCTATTCCTCGGCGGCAGACAGCCGCCCCGTGAGACGATGTAAACGACGAGGGAGACGATGGCGGGGAAGCGTCATTGGGCCAACTGCATTTCTCCTCTTGTAGTTGGGTTTGGTCAACGAAGACTCCACCGGCTCGCTCTGGCAGGACACCCTCACAAATGGCACCCTGTAGATGCTCAATCCTTCAACCTCTGGTGGATGCTCCATCTGGGATCGATACTCCCACCACCGCTCCCTCACGATCGGATTCGGTGAATCTGTTTGCTCCATGGCCCAGAGGATCAGCTCTATGTACTTCAGCGCGACTCCCTCTGGGAGTATCGCTGCCTTTTCGCTCTGTTGCTGATATTTGGCCATGGATGTCGCCGTCGCCACTAGTTGGTCCTTGTTATCAAACGAAGACTGTATCTCCAACATCCTAGCTAGCTTCACAGGGTCGCTGTCTGTGATCCTCACGTATCGGTTGTACTCCTCCATCGATCTACTTCTCCGCAGCACCTTCACTCGCTGGTGGTTGTTTTTGAATGGAAGAGGAGAGGAGCAGCGCTGATTTTGGATTAGAACAGGAGATGAGCGACGCTGGTTTTGGAATGGAACAGGAGAGGAGGGGCGGTGGTTTTGAAATGGAAGAGGAGAGGAGCGGCGCTGCATTTAGATTGGAATAGGAGAGGAGCAGCGGTGGTTTAAGAGGAGAAGAGCAGAAGAGCGGCGCTGGTCTTGGAAGTATTTTTTTGTTGTTTCGCGTATTTTGGGTCAAAGTTTGACCACGTACTGTATTTGACAAGCAAAATGTGAATGCATGTCACCAAATTGATTTTGATTTTGATCCAGTCAGAGCGCGTCGGCCCTCTCGTCCAATCCTAAATCGCTGCCGCACGCTCCTCTCCCTCTTCTCCATTGCAAAACCACCTCCTCTCCTCTCCATCATCTCCATTCCAAAACCACCATCTCGCCTCTCCCTCTTCACTATTGCAAGACCATCGTCTCTCCATTTTCTAGACGCTTTGCTCCATGGCGCGGGTGCAATCCATGGATACAAAATTAGTATACTGTATACTATTTAAAAGTCGAGGGCGGGGCTTTTCCTGCGCGGTAGGCGGCGGGGCAGTTCCGCCTAGTCGGTTTGACAGAGACGTGAGAAGATGAGGGAGTAGGCTGCTGCAAACGTAGGGTTGTGTGATTTGACAGTGAGTTACTGCTGGACAGGTGGGGCCCCGTGATTTGACTTGCCATTATCATTTTAACTACGGCGCTACGACCGGCGTGAGTCTCCCAGATTCCTGACCACCTCCATACATGTGCCTCTCCCAATGCTCCACCATGTAGTAGAGGTTGGCTCTTACATGAGAGCCCACTTCTCCACTTTTTTCCTTGCATCTCTTTCCTCCACATATGCAAAAATGTCATGTAAAGCGCACTATTGTACTTACTTTTACTTGCTCCTATAGGTGCTTAATCTTGCCACATAAGCATAAAGTCTGATGTGCTAAGTTAATCAAGAAGAGAGAGACTAGTTTGGTGACCCAAGGAAGAAACGATGCTAAGCGCGTGTACCTAGGTGAAAAGACAATTTTGAGTCTACAGCTAATTAAATGAAGCAAACTTAGCAACACTATTTCATTGGAAGAGGTCACTCCTTGGCAAATGCAATAAATACACGCGCTTAGCACCGTTTCTTCCTTGAGTACGAAGAAAGAGATAGAGAGGAGTAAAAAATACACTTATAGCCAACCTTGTTGTAGTATGAGTGACTAAGTGATGACTATGTATGACATGCCAACATCAGATAGCCTAACGCACCGTGTTAAATCTCCAAGGGCGCGACCGCGCGAGCGATGCGACGGTCATGGTAGGTGCGACCATGATACGGGCTGCTGGCAGCCCTTGGATCTGAGATCAAACGGTCGCATGCTAAGTTGCTGAAAATTTGCAGAATAACCCTCCATGATAGGATATTCACCCATAGGTCTAGAATCACGCCATGCAACCATTCGATCTCAGATCCAAGGGCTCTTGGAAGCCCGTATCATGGGAGAATGGAAAGCCACTACCCTGCCATTCGCACACTGGTAGTTCACTCCTACTCGTCCCCACACGTCCTTCAATACTACGGCGGTTCGCTCCTAGTCGTCCCATCCATTCACATTACGGCAGTTCCACTAATCATAGCCCTCCTCCCAAATCCATGGCGTCCCAAATCTCCATGATCGGCGATGAGTACAAGGTTAGAACCATCACCGGCGATGAGTTCGACGTCATCTACACCCGTTCTTCCGTGACGGTGAAAGGATGCCTTTCTCGCTTCATACGCATGTTCGAAGACTCAGATGATGAGTGGGTCGCTGGGCTAGATGTTGAGTACACCACAGTCCTGGGATGAGAGAAGGATCTAAAGGACGAAGAGAGGAAGAAGCCCGCCGTGATCTAGGTTTGCGTGCATGACTTATGCTTGGTCTACCACATATGCCATGCCGACCTTGAGTGCCAGGATTTTAAGGACTTCCTCGAGAGCAACCTAGTCAAATTCGTTACTGTAGACTTTGGTAACGACAAAGATGTCCTGCATCGGATAGGCCTCATTGTAGGCAACACCTTCGACCTCCAGAAGAATCGGCTGGTGTCCGCTCGTCAGCCTTCAATGCTGACCCTGGCAGGAGCCATGGTTCATCCTTCGTATGGTAAACTGAAGAAACCTCCATACACATTTCATCGTCATGCATGGAAGCGGAATGTACTAGATATAGACCACATCCACTACGCTGCAATGGATGGCTACCTTTGCTTCAATATCTACAAGGGTTGGATGAAGAGCAACAGCCAACTGTGCGGTTCAACCAAAGAAGTATCGGCCAAGAGGAAGAGGGACAAGGACGAAGTCGAGGACGTGGACGAGGACTCCGAGTAAGGTAGCAGTGTCGTTGCTCATGGTGGTTCTAATGCAGTGTCTACCGGAATAGTTGCAAAGTTTAATTTCAGGTGTGCTTAATTTAATTTGAGGGGTGTGTTGTGCTGAGCATCTAGCAGAACTATGTTATGTTTATTCTCGTTACTTTAACTCTTCAGTACGTACATACTAGTATTTCTTACATTTCATCTTTTAGTTGGTATAGTACTACCACTCGTTTCTTCACATTCTATACATACAATATATATGGCCAACATCATATAGCCAGCAGTTTAGTTGTCAAAGAATTTCAGGCTGCTTAGTTTTGTCAAAGAATTCCAGGATGCTTAGAGGGTGCTTGGATCTAAGGGACTTATTTTAATCTGACTAAAAATAGTCTCTTTAAGAGGCTAAAGTTCCAAGCACCCCTGACTAAAGAGGGGCTAAAACTAGTCTTGAGACTAAATTTTTTTAGTAAAGGGTACCCCTACTAAAATGTGGATTAGTCCTCTCTCTACTCATTTAACTCCTCTCCTTTAACACAAGCGAGTTCTGGATTGGAGGGTTTGGAGGATAATAAATGCTCATTAACTTGATTTTAGCCTTTTTAGTTGTCAAAGAACTTCAGGGTGCTTAGTTTTGTCAAAGAATTCTAGGATGCTTAGAGGGTGCTTGGATCCAAGGGACTTATTTTAGTCTGACTAAAAATAGTCTCTTTTTGGATCCAAGCATGGGTGAGGCTAGCATGTTTTAGTCCCACTACTTTTAGTCATGGGACTAAAACGTATCCAAGCACCCTCTTAGTTTTATTTGAGGGGTGGGTTGTGATGGACACCATTATTGTGACTAGCCTTTTTAATAGTACTATATGCATAATTTGGCGACGAGCGCTCTCTATATGTACCACCCTTTTTTAAATTTCAAGTTTTGCTCCATGGCGCAATCCATCGATACTACTGTTGTACAAAAGTATACATTTTTTAAAAGGCTAGAGGGCGGGGCAGTCTAGCTTGGTCGGTTTCACGAGAGACGAGGGCCTTTGTGATTTGTGATTTGACTGCTCGTATAAATGCGCGGACGACCTAATCGAGGAGGAGCAAAGAACCATACGGTATACTCAAGTTTTCCACTGGAGTAGTACTGCGACGGAGGAGCACGAAACACAGCAGCCCAGTGCCATATGGAGATAAAAAATGATCTAATTTGCTACTCATCTCATTGTTAGCATTGTTCTATTCATTCCCTCAAAAAAACATTGTTCTATTCATGCCTCGCAGAGAACGTAACACGTGCAGCGAAACACCCGAAGCAAAAGATGAAACACAGGAGCAAAAGAAGAAGGAAGATTATCACCCCAAATGATCTAATTCGCCGCGGAGTCGTAACTGCTTCTTCATCGCCTCCACGACCTCCATCTCCTTGCGCGTCTCCTCCGCCATCTTCATCATTGTGTCCATGACACGACATTTCTCAACGCGAGCCTTCATCATCTCTTCCACGGCCATATTACGTACCTTGACAGCAGCCGGGTGCTCGATGCAGAGCTTTGCCAACTCTTCCTTCTGTTCCATGGTGAGGGCCTGCAACATCTTCATCGAGGAACTACTATTCTCATGTAGCTTCTTCCAGCCGGCGTTCTTCTTCTTCAACAGGTCGATCTCGTGGCAGAGCTTCGCATTGTCCTCCCGAAGTAGCAGGATTTCGCCGGTCACCTTCTTCTCCGAGGCAATGCTCTTCTTTAGCAGCATCACCAAGTCGGCGATCAACTCCCCCTGCTGATTGAGCTCAGCGGGCATGTCGTCGAGGCTCTCCTTCAGCAACTCCATCAAGCCTTGGATGGACTCCTTCTTCTTATTGAGTTGATCGGGCATGCCGTCGAGGGATAACGACTCCAGCTCCGCCGGCTCGGCATGTTCGCCTCCGCGGCTAGGGCGCTCCTGGGAGCCATTGCGTGCCCATGAGAGATCTTTCGAGGTCTCTGCGTGGCAGTGAGCCCTCTCTTTTTTTCCGCAGCCTTGGTTGCCGCTCCCTTGTTATGAGTAATTCTCGACCTAGAGCTCTGCTCACCGGCCATGGCAACGATGGACGAAGAAGAAGCACTTATGAGGAGGAAAGGTAGAGTGATTTTCGGTTAGGTAGTTACCCTTTTTATAACCTAAGTACTAGCACTAGTACTAATACCTGCATAGTGGGAACACATTCAGGTTTGGTACGTACTACTAGTAGGTGTGAGCAGGCTTTCGAATGTGATGGGAACAAGGTAAAGATTAATTGATGTCTTTGGTTTCGAGGCCCGAAATGGCTCTCGATGACTTTAGCGGAACATAAATTTCAAGTACTACTACACTGCTCAAATGCGTAAATATTACGTTACTGTCAAAAATTCGCACAAAATACGAAGGAGACCAATGGAAGTACTACTAGCAACCCACGATTTAACTACTCGCATGCGCGCAGTGGAGTAATAATGTCTTTCTTCCGCCCTCACGTCCACTCAATTTGCATGCGCTGTATTAATTGACCATCAATGAAGTGAACGACTTTACACGCGTCAAATTATCACATGGGGTGGATCTTGGTACAATATTGCGTCCGCCCATGTACCCACGTGTGCGTGCGAGGAATGAGGGCGTGCATGGCGTGCGTGCACATCTTCGCTTCGTGCATGTACCGCCAGTATGGCTCATGGAGGACGAGTACATTCTTCTGGAACCAGCAGCACGTCACTGTGATCAATGCACTCAAGGAGGTCACGACAACGCCTACACATGTGCCACGTGGCTTCATGAACTGTAAGAGAGACACTGTGTAGCGTGCCATTAGTATTCTAATTTACGTGTTTTGCACATACTCGAAGTACTAGTAAGGTACACATGCATTGCACGCATTAGATTTTGCAACCAAATTATGAATAAATACCACACTATAGCATGTAAGCTCTGAGTCATATATGCCTGATGTAGCCCTTCATTTAATTCTTATAGTTCATCTCATTCAAAATCAATTAGTTTTTATAAAAAAGCTAAGAACGCGGGAATAGGAAAAACATAGGACTATAGTGGAATCTCGTCTTGGATCCTACAGGATTGTACGAGTGTTTGATTGTGCATAGAAAAAACGCAGAATTCTTTCAAAGAGGTTTGAGTGGATGGGATGTTTCCTATGAAATCTAGTGCAAATGAATCATATGGAAAAATTCCTATGGTTTACAATCCTACGAATCAAACAACCAAGATAGGAAAAATTCCTAATGATTAGAATCCTCCAAAATTCCTTTGAGAATCCTTTAAATCAAAGAAGCCCTTAATCTATTTTATGATTCATGTAATTGTGCATTGTAAATCATAAAGTAAAAAAAAATAATGGCAATTCAACTAGAAAAAAGTTTGGGCAGTTATGATACGGAAGATTCTATAACAAAAGAGAACCACTGTTGTTTTGAGGTTTGTGCATTATGCTTAAGTTCAACCATGGAGGCTGCTAGATTGTACATGTGGCCAAATCCGGTGGGGGGCTAGAAGATGGTGCAAGGGGCCAAGTGGAGGGAGACTATGAAGGAATGCACAAGTGTGAGATCGATATTTAGAGAGAGAGGGCGAACACGTGCGCTGATGCGCGCAGTGGCAGAGCCATGAAAAATAAATGAGCTAGGGGGCCAAGCATTGCTAATCCTTTACGAGGAGGGTCAATTCATGAACTTAAACCATTTTTAGTAGCAATTGTCTAATGATCACATTCATATTAGCCTTGATATATAGTGATGTTAGGGGGGAGGGGGCAGGGCCCTTACTGCCCCCTGTCTTTGCCATTGTGCACGCGTCTGAGAGATGAAGAGGAAGGCATGGATGATGAGAGGGGGACATTGGATACATAATTAATGTGGGTGTATTAGCTATATATGTTAATCCTATATAGAGAGGTATAGATTGATCGATGTGGACGTGGGAAAGAGGGTGAGACCTCACTGGATATATCGATTGATCGGTTTGTGTGGAAAACTATGAAAGACCTAGCTATATACACACATACATAGAGGAACATCGATCGTTGCGCATGCACGCATGAGAGATAATGAATGCCTGATATGATGGAGATGGGGATGTGTGTTGGTGTGTGCCTTCATGGGAGACCGACCTGAAGAAAAAGATTGCATGCGTGTGATGGATAATGCCGACAAGTGGTGTGTGTGCATGCATGCACGAGAGAAGGTTAGTGGTACAATTATAAAGAGAAGAATACTGTGTGGGTGTAAAAGAATAGCTGAATAGGTGAGGTCACAATCAATGTAAAGTTGAATTCAAATATTTGAATAAGAGATCCTGATGTTTGAAACCCATGCATGCATGAATATAACAGAGATCTGCGCGGTGTGGTTTGGAAACGAGCATGTTGTAATGTATACACATTGAACAAGGTCAGACTGATTTGAATTTGAGATATCGATGGCAGACATCATTTGGCCACGTCACATCCATGCATGGACACACTATTCTAATTGGAGATGATGGGCAGCTTTTGCATCACATATCTATATCTATACCCCTATATATATATATATTATATTATATTATATATTTTTATATTGTGTGCGGGTAACTTTAACTTTGAAAGATGGTCATTGGATGAGGCGAATCCGATGGTCCAAAGATGGCAAATTTGAGCACTACTGGCCGTTGGATATCATCTAGATTCCACCAGATTTCGCCACATGTATAATCTAGAAGACTCCATGGTTGAACTTAAGCATAATGCACAAACATCAAAACACAAGCACTTCTTATTTGTTCTAGAATCTTCCATATCAGAATTGCCCATATGTTTTTCTACATGATTTGCCATTATTTGTTTTTACTTTATGTCTTACGACGCACAATTCCATGAATCTTAAAATAGATTAGCTTTCTTATAAAAACTAGATGATTTTGAATAAAATGAACTATAAGAATTAAACGAACATCTACATCATGCATATATGACTCAAATCTTGCATGCTATAATGTGGTATTTATTGATAATTTGGTTGTCAAATCTCATGTGTGCAATGCACATGTACCTTACTCTAGTCTAAATGGTGTTTGTGTGTGTGTTGTGCGTGTTGAGGCGCAAATTTTATTTTTTTGGGTACACGTTAAGCTTGTTCTTCCGAAATTTCAAGCCACGCCTTGTTATGCCGAAAATTCAAGCTAGCGTCTTTGTCTATCGTGCTGGGAAACTCCCGCCTCTTTAACCCGCGCCTTGTTAGCCCGAAATATTTAAGATATATCTTTGTCTCATTGTGCTCCGACAACTACCTCCATCTCAACCTGCGCCTTGCTATTCCGAAATCACAACGCGCGCGAAAACTCCCACCTCCTGTGAAATCCCGACACGCGAAATACCCGTGGTACCCCTGAACCGAAAGAACCGCCTCAAATCGGTGGGGGTACTTTCGTAACTTACCCCACATTTCGGACAAGCGCGTCTATAAGCCATGGTTCCCCACTGCCATCCCATCCACCCACCCATTCGTACACCGAGGCCACGAAAACCCGCGACGAAACCCCACACCCTGCTCTGTCCGACACCCAGCTGGAGCCTCTTCCCCGACGACGTCGTCCACAGCAACACCTCAACATCCCTCATCCACCATACCGGATGAGGATTCATCGTCGATTTCATCGTCCCGCCGGTTCAGCCACACCGTCCTCCACATCCAAGGAGCTGCCCCAATGTTCCCCTCGTCTTTCGCGCCACCTCCATTCCCACACCGCTATCTGCACCTGCACCACTAGAAGAGCATCATCATCACCGTTTCCTCGGATGAAGCTGCAGCCTAATCGGTGCCACCAAAGAGGTTGTACACTAATCGCCGCATTTTCTTCTTGATTCGATCTCACGGTGTTGCCGGCGCTCGTTCCTGAGCCCACACGGCGCGGTTCCATCCACGGCAGCGTTGCCGGACACTTCCTCCACGGCGTCGCTCCCTCGGCGGTGATGTACACATCAGTAGGACCTGATGCTGCTTTAGCTCTCGCTCGCGCTGCTGCTCTGCTCTTGCTCTCGGTCCCCTGCCTGGTCTGCTCTTGCTATTGCTCTTGATCGCGCTGCTTCTCTCGCTCTTGCTCTTGCGAACAGGCCGTAACGGGCTAGAATCTATTGGACGGCCTAGATGACGCTACTGGGCCAAATTCGGATAGGGCGTAATGGGCCTTGGGTTAGCGGGATGTAAATGGGCTATATGCGAACAGGCCGTTAACAGGCTTTCCATGGGCCGGATCGCCAGCTTTTGATCAAGTCAAATGGTCCGGCCTTTTCACAGGAATGGGCCACTGTTGGGCCGTGCCACGTGTCGACGTATCATAGGCGCCTTCTGTCTAGTGAGTGGAGGACATATGTCCCAACAATGAGCCGACACGTGTTTCCTCTAGCCAATGATGATTTTACATGTGGAAAATCCCCATTGGTCGGGGCTGTTAACGGGTTATCGGATTCAAAACTTGACCCGATAGCTTAACGGCGTTCCGTTATGGTGGATGCCACATGTCGGTCACCCTTAACGAAAGCACTTCTGTGACGCGCGATTTATTGTCATGGAAGTGGACACTTCCATGATGATAATTTTGGTAATGTCATGGAACACTTCTACGACAGCACAGGTATGACTATCTTGATTCTGTCATAAATTTGTCATGGATGTACATGCATGACAAAGAAGCGACCTACTGTGACAAACACGTATCATCACGGAAGTGTATTTTTTTGTAGTGAACTAAGGGAAATACTTATCTCTACTTTGCTGCATCACCCTTTCCTCTTCAAGGGAAAAACCAACAGAAGCTCAAGAAGTAGCAGCCTTGTTATCCCAAAATTTTGATGCGCGCGAAAACTCCCTCCTCATCCAAAATTGGTCCCGCAGCCTAGACACGCAAAATCCCCCTTCTACCCATCAGCCGGAAATGCCGCCTCAACGTCGCGTGGTCAAAACCATTGGGGGTACGTTCGTAACTTACCCCACATTTTGGACAAAGCGCGTCCCTAAGCCATGGCTCCCCCTACCTTCCTGACAGTATCGAGAAGAGGTGTCTAGAGGGGGAGGGGTGAATAGACTCTCAGTAAGAAAAGTTGCAGTTTTTAATTTCTTTAAGTTGAAGTGGAGTTTTGGCACAAGTTTAAACATTCACAATACATATCAAGCAAGCATGATAATAGTATATGACCAGCGGAAAGTAAATCATGCAAGTTGCAATAATGTAAAGGGATGGGATTTGAGTGTGCAAACGCAATTGGAGACACGGAGATTTTTGGCATGGTTCCGATAGGTGGTGTTATCATACATCCACGTTGATGGAGACTTCAACCCACAAAGGGTAACAGTTGCGCGAGTCCACGGAGGGCTCCACCCACGAAGGGTCCATGAAGAAGCAACCTTGTCTATCCCACCATGGCCATCACCCACGAAGGACTTGCCTCACTAGGGTAGATCTTAAGAAGTAGGCGATCTCCTTGCCCGTACAAACTCCTTGGTTCAACTCCACAATCTTGACGGAGGCTCCCAAGTGACACCTAACCAATCGAGGAGACACCATTCTCCAAAATGTAATTGACGGTGTGTTGATGATGAACTCCTTGCTCTTCTGCTTCAAATGATAGTCTCCCCAACACTCAGCTCTCTCTCATAGGATTGGATTTGTTGGAAAGAGGGTTTGAGTGGAAAGCAACTTGGGGAAGTCTAGAGATCAAGATTTATGTGGTTGAAATGGAATATGTTGACCTCAACACAAGTGTAGGTGGTTCTCTCTCAAAAAATGTATGTTGGAAGTGTAGGCATGTTTTGATGGCTCTCTCCATGAATGAGTGGGTGGAGGGGTATATATAGCCTCCACACAAAATCTAACCGTTACACACAAATCGCCAAACTCGGTGAGACCGAATCATGAAACTCGGTCAGTCCAATTTAGTTCAAAATGTGAACGTTAGGATTTTCGTTGGGACCGACATGTCAACTCGGTGGGACCGATTCCATTAGGGTTAGGGCATAAAGTAATCTCGGTGAGACCGATTACACAAATTCGGTGGGACAGATTTTGGTAATAGGCAAACAGAGAGTTGGTCAGGAAAACTCGGTGGGACCGATTCGCTCATCTCGGTTAGACCGAAATGTTACGAAGGGGAAACAGAGAGTTTGCATTGCTATCTCGGTGGGACCGATCGCTCGTCTCGGTTGGACCAAAACGTTACAAAGGGAAACAGAGAGGTTGCAATCCCATCTCTGTGAGACTGAGATCCCATCGGTGTGACTGAATTGACTAGGGTTTCTAGCAATGGCTATGTCAAGTGAACTCGGTAGCGCCGGATAGGGAATTTTGGTGGGGCCGAGTATGACTTTTGGTTTGGGACATATGTGGATGTGAGAAAGTGGTTGAGGGCTTTGGAGCATATCACTAAGAACTTTGAGCAAGCAAGCCATTAAGCAACACCTCATCCCCTTTTAATAGTATTGGCTTTCCTATGGACTCAGTGCGATCTTGGATCACTAAAATAGAAAACATAGAGTCCTGAGCTTGAGCTTGAGCCAATCATTTGTCTTCATCATCTTGAAGGGGTTCCACATCCTCTAGTCCACGCCACTCCATTGTTGAACTTATCTGAAACTTACTAGATGAGAACATTAGTCCAACAAGAGATATGCTGACATTAATTACCAAAACCACCCAGGGAGAACTTGTGCTTTCACTTCCCCTTCATACCCCCATTCGTACACGAGGCCACCAAAACCCGCAAAACCCCACGCTCCTCCATCGGCCTCTCGGCCTCTTCCCAGCCGGAGCCTCTTCCCTGACGATGTCGTCCACAGCAACAGCTCGACGTCCCTCATCCTCCACACCGGATGAGGATCCATTGTCTACCTCGTCGTCCCGCCGGATTAGCCGCCCCGTCCTCCACCTCCAAGGAGCTGCCCCAACGTTCGCCTCGTCTATCGCACTGCGTCCATCCCACAGTGTCGTCTTGACCTGCCCCGCTGGAACCGCAACATCCTCACCAATTCCTCCGATGAATCCGAGGCCTACTCGGCGCCACAAAGGAGTTTCTGCACTCATCGCTACATTTCTCTTTTATTCGATCTCACTGGGCTACTGGTGCTTGATACCGAACAGCCATGTTGGGTCTCCATCGACGGTGCTGTCGCCGGCCACTTCCTCCATGGCGTCTCTCCCCCATGTTGTTGCTTCCTCAGCGGCGACTTCCACACCAACACTACACTACAAAAAAAGACACATCCATGACATTGTGGGCAGAACGAATTTTTTTTCTGTCATACATATGACACTTCTATGACGATAATTGTGACAAAACCCGGTATCATCATAGATGTGGTGGGCTCCTACTTCTATGACAAAAAATAATGACAGAAAATGGGCTTTTATTTCCTGGGCGGGCCAGAGATGCAGCTGCATGAGATTCTTTGGGCCATCCATGACGGAAAAAACCATGGTAGAAGCGAGGGCGAGGAAAATGTCGGGGAGTTCCCGGTTACGGTGGGAGGTCGGGGGCCGAGCGATGCGCGTTTCTCTCGTACATGTATGTGCGTGTGTGCGATTCGTTGGCTCTAACTAAACCCAAGCGATTGCATTGCAGGCTACGCGTTACTGAACCCGAGCGATCGATCGATGGCTGTTAACTGAACCCGATCGAGCGATTCCTTCGCTACTGCTGCTAACTGAAGCCGATCGA
>NC_041382.1:131806317-131819555 GCF_002162155.2 Triticum dicoccoides | reverse complement strand
GTGTGGAGGGCTGGATGAACAGTAGACGGTGGAGGGGTGCCCGTGGAGGGGTGGTTGAACATGACCCCGTGGTGTGGAGGGCTGGATGAACAGTAGATGGTGGAGGGATGGTTGAACACTAGCCGGTGGAGTAGCGCACGGTGGAGGCTGGATGAACAGGAGCCCGTGGAGGCTGGAGGAGGTCGACGGTAGCCCGTGGAGGCTGGAGGAGGTCGACGGTAGCCCGTGGAGGCTGGAGGAGGTCGACGGTGGAGATGAACAGTATCCCGTGGAGTCCCGTTCTGCGGTATGCCACACCCCTCCCGATGAACAGGACCCCCGTTTCAACCATAGGAGGTCTGTTTCATCCGTTTTGCGGTACGCCACACCCCTCCCGACCGACAGGACCCCCGTTTCAACCATAGGAGGTCCGTTTCCTCCGTTTTGCAGTACGCCACACCCCTCCCGATCAACAGGACCCCCGTTTCGACTGTAGGAGGTTCGTTTCCTCTGTTCTGCGGTACGCTAGGCCTCGTTTCCATCGCTTGTTCCGTCCAAGCCCTCCCGATGAACATGACCACGCATTCTGTTTCCACCCAGCTAGTTGGCTCCCACGCGTTCCGTTGCCTCCCGATGAACACGACACATTCCGTTGCCTCCCAATGAACACGATGCATTCTGTTGCCTCCCCATGAACACGACACATTCTGTTGCCTCCCCATGAACACGACGCATTCCGTTGCCTCCCCATGAACACGACGACGATGATGTTTCTCTGTTCTGACCCAGCCATGTACACGAGCCCCGGCCGTACGTATGCACGAATAGGCATTCGAGACCCTGCCCGTATGTACACATACGTGGCCGTATTTTCTTTCTTGCACCCTGGCCGCTGTACGTACCTATACATGCTACATGCGCGCCTCTACTACGACAAGTGCGCGCTTCTACATCGACCAGTATGTACGTACACATTCGCGACCAGAATGACAATGCTACGTACGCTTTGACCAGGTGGGTCCCGACTGTCAGGCACTTCCTTGCATGCGAAGATGTAGATGCTGGGTCGCAGCAGTCAGGGGGGCGAATCTTTTTTTTTTGCCCGGACGCACTTCCTTGCGTGCGAAGGTGTAGCTGGTGGGTCCCAGCAATCGGGGAGCGAATCGTTTTTTCGGATACATTTCCTTGCATGCGAAGATGTAGCTGGTGGGTCCCAGCAGTCGGGGGGTGAATCATTTTTTTTCGGACCCACTTCCTTGCGTGCGAAGATGTAGCTCGTGGGTCCCAGCAGTCAGGGGGGAATCATTTTTTCGCGAAATACGGTGGCCCGTCCGGTGGGTCCCTGCTGTCAGGTGGAGGAATAATTATTTTGCGCGTAATAAGGAGGCACTTCCTTACGGCTGCCGTGGACCCAGCTGTCAGCCTCTCCACGTATAGTCCACGTCCAATGGAAGTCGTTCCTTGACCATGTTGACCATGCCGCGCCGAGGGCACTAGGGCGGTGGACGACGGCGAGGCCTAGGAAGGGGACGACGCTGAGCCGGGGAAGACGCGGCAGTGGATGCACACGCGGAGAGGAGTACGAGGATTCACTGGTTCGGCTGCGCTGCCGTCGCCGCAGAATAACAGGGGGTGTGGGTGAGTGGAGGGAAGGCCTGGCCAGCGGTGGGAGTAGTAGGGGGCGGTGAGGCCTCCGCGGCAGCACATCCGGCCACAGGAGGCAGGAGCAGGCGGCACGACCGGTGCTGCTTTGGGTGGCTGGAGCAAGAAGACCAGAGGTTGAAGAAGCATGACGGCCGTTCGATGGACATCGTACGGTCACTGCAGCTAGAATCGTTTATATTGACTAAGTTGACAAAGCCCTTGGTACGTCAACTTAGTAGGCCCATAGGTAAGCTTCCGAAACGGTGCGCCCCAGATGTCAGGGGGGAATCATTTTTTGGGCGGGTGAAGCTAGAATATCCGAGATGGAAGAAGAAGCATGGCATCGGTTGGATGGACATCCAACGGCCACTGCTGCTAGAACCGTGTGTTGACTATAAGTTGACAAAGCCTTGCATACATGTCAACTCTGTTTTTTAGGGGATGCGTCAACTTAGTAAGGCCAGAAGTGTGTGGCAGAGAACTTATAGCCCATTTGAGATTTGTAAGAATGTGTAGCCCATTTTTGAATTCTAATGGAATTTACTACAGCCCATTTACAGTATGTTAAAAGTGTAGCCCATTTCAACCAACCGTTCAAAACAGAATTCAATAAAATTTCCCACATTTTGATGGGATCCGAAATATTTTTATCCCAAAATTTCTAGTCAGATTAAATACAATTTCAATATAAATTTATATTACGTAAAAATCCAACGAAACATTGCGCTCGCAACAATTAATGAAATTAAAATTTTCAATATCCAAAAATAATATTTTATAAAGTAATCACGTGTTTGGTGCATTTTTTATAGTTACTACCCAGTGTTTATAATTACATCCCATTTATTATTTCTTAAAGCCCATTTTCTTGTTAAGCCTAATGCATCCCTCCTAGGAAAAATTTGCAGCCCGGCGGGGCAGAGAATAACAACTTGACCTTGCGTGGGTATTCCTAAGAAAAGTATAGCTAGGCTAGCCATTTTCAGCTTGAAAAAAAATTAATATCTGGGCTGATATCTGGCCTAGGCTAGACGGGCCAGCCCGCCCAGTTAATACCTGCAGCGATGTTTTCGTTGTTGTTCAGAGGAGAAAAATTAATCTCTGGGCTAAACATCGAAAAACTCTGTAGTGCTCACACCTCAAAAACACAAATACTGCTCGAGCTGCTTGGTCCCAGCTGTCGGCCACTTCTTGTGCAATTCTCTCGTTTATTGACTACTCCCTCCTTTCCGGTTTATCAGGCTCAATTCAAAAATCTCACCAACCAAGGTAGATGATGAGTGGTGGAATATTTTTTATAATTTGCAAAAGCACCCAATTAATGCTCTTGTTTTCCTCAAAAAATTATGTTTACGAATGCATTAATTGCAATGCATGCATGCATAAAGTGCATGCATTGATTAGTTTTCTCTTAATACTTGCATGCAATGATTTAATGCACCTTGAAGTCTGAACATGTGATGGGGAACAACCACATTGAGCCTTATAAAATGGAAAAACTAAAATTTTGAGATAAGCCCTATAAACCGGAAAGGAGGGAGTACTACATAGGTTGACAATGGTGTGGGACCGTGATGTCAGGAAACCAGGAGGAAGCAAAATAAATTATAGTTATATATATATAATAAGGAGGCACTTGCGTACGTGAGGCTATGGACCTGGTGGGTCCCCATTGTCATCCTCTCCAGTTAAAGTCATCCCCTCACCCGCGCGCGCTTTTCACCCGAAACAGTCAGCACCGCGCTCCCCGCTTCCCGGTGCAGGCGATTACTCCACCTTCAAACGACACAAGTGCCGTCCGTCCATCCATCTGCCACCCACATTAATGATACGCGGTTGCCGAGGTGGCTACTCCGGCGCCACACATCCGTCCCTCCGCCCGCCCACCATTGCTATATAAACTGCTGCGCCGGCCATAGCCGCAGTCATCCGCATCCGTTCCCTTTCTCCTGTCCACACCACTACTGCCCACCATGGCTTCCTCGCGCTCTAGCGCTCTTCAGGATGGGCGGACCACGGACCACAAGGAGATGGCAGCCATTGCTGCCGACCGGCTGGCCAGCAGGCAGCCGGAGGACGACGACGTCCCAATGGAGAACATGGTAGTCGACGATCCGGCGCCAACCCCCTCCTCCTCGCCATCCTCGCTGGTGCATTGCACCATGACCATCAGCGAGGCCCATGCCCAATATATGGGCAGGGTGAGGCAGATGCGTGAGGAGCAGTTCCGGGAGGCGCAAGCTGACGCCGCCTACAACCACCATCTCCTCGAGGAGCACTTACAGGCGGAGAAGCAGATCACCGCGAAGCGGGCGGAGCAGGAGGCGTTGCTCGACTCGTACCGCTTCGCCCGCAAGGGCCGCCTCGAGCGCTGGCGGTTCCGCATGCAGGTGGCGGAGACTACGGCTGCCTACAAAGAGTCTAGCAAAGAGGGCGATGAAGCGGGCGAGGCGCTGTTTGGCGAGACCGAGGACGAGGCAGAGGACAATGCCGGCTCCGACGAGTCCCCGCTCTACTGGCGTTGACGAGGCCCTGCTCCGCCGAGGCCCCCGGCGCCAACAACGAGGCAGAGGACACCGCCCCGCCAACAACGAGGCAGAGGACACCGCCGGCTCCGCCGAGGCCCCGCCCTGCCAACAACGAGACAGATGACATCGCCGGCTCCGCCGAGGCCCCACCCCGCTGCCAACAAGGCCGCGCCACACAGAAAATGAGGAAGAGTAGAACACGGTAGGTCGTCGCCAATCGGGTCCAAGTAAGGCCACCGCTGCTACCCTCCGGTTGAAGCCAAGCTAGGCGGGTTGACCATTGACGGCCGGTTAGCTTCTTGGCGGTGATGTGGACTCGGAGAGCTGTGCTGGAGAAGAACGCTGCTTCTACTTAACTGCTAGTGCAATTGGCTGACTGACACGTGGGCCGAACATGCCACATGTCAGTTACACAACTGCACCTGCAGTTAAGTCACTGAAGCTTCTGTTCGGCTCAGCGGGACACAGGTGGGTAGCTTCGGTTAATTAATTATACCTCCAGCGCAGCCCTTTTTAGTTGAAGAATGTATGAAATGTAACAAAATCCGGCATGTTTATATGAAATCCGACCGTGTATGAATGAATTTATTTCGATTAGTTCGAATTCATGTATCACTGGCATTGGATGAACATGCAAAATAATACGTACCAGCATTATTCCAGGGTGATCACCTCGTTTGCAGCAGTTTCACATGTACTCCCTCCGGTCCTTTCTAGTCTGCATACAAGTTTTGTCTGTAGTCAAAGTATCTCTACTTTGACCAATCTTATACAAAAAAGAATGCACTTTCACAATGTGTGAAGTAAAAAGGAACAGAAGGAGTACAAAGAGTTTGAGTAGCTTTTTAGCATTTCTGTACATTGCAATCAAACACATAGGCCTGGCAATTCATAGAGAACATTCAAAACAATCGATGATTATGCATCTCAGCGACTCAAATGTCAGAGGCAATATTTACTTCACAACTAAAGAATAAAGAAAAAATTGATCAACACTGTTGACAGCAAAGGGCGTCCCATTCGAAAATATCAAACGCATGTCTTGCTAAAATCAATGAGCAAAATTTGACATGGTTGTCCCATTCCAAAATATCAAATGCCTACGATTGTGGAATGGGCAGGGTTTGCCATCAGTTTGGACATTGACATGGGACCTCGTGCTAAATAAACCAGCTGTTCTTTTTGTGCAGTTCCACCAAAATCAACCAAATTTGCGCATAGCTTGTATGATTTCGCCCTTATATGTTGCAACACCTTGAACTTATCGGCACCTCCTTTCTTGTGGTGGAAATGAATGATTCGATGTATTCATGAACATTTTGTGCAGTTCCCATTGAAATCAAGCTGAGCACCCCTGTTTGCACAAATACAAAAAAGTGATTAGTATAAAGCAAACTATACTATGAATTGACAGTTTCAACAGGCACATACATGGTCCATGTAGAGCACACTTTTAGAAAAATGGAACTCACCAGAAAGAATCCTAGAACAACATTGTACTCACGCATCACAGCAAAAAGATGGAGATTTGTCAGTCCTTCTGAGCTGAAGTTAGTTTGGTCTTGTGGGGAGTAATGTAACCATCCTTCAATTGCTCCTTCTGATGAGAAGATAGACATGGCTTCTTCATCCTGGCATAATTGGAACTAGTCACTTCACGTACTCCATATTCTTCTTCAGAGGAAGATGATCCTGTTGTGCAAAGACAAGAGGACTGCTAAATGCTAGCATCCCTGTTTGCTCGGAAAAAGGAAAGGAAATATTTAAAACAGCACAGATGAAGCACTTCTCAAGGACAATACCACTTTTTCATGACAGTATCTAAACAGTAGCACAATACCAATAGAGATGACAAAGCTCAATCATATGGATGAAATCAGTGGGCGAGTACCAAGCTTTGTCAGGAGGCTTATTGTGTAGAGCATACAGATGAAGCACTTCTCCGGAACCATCTGTTGCTATCTACAGTGGTGGCCATGCTTACTATATACTCCTCGATTAGTTTAATGTTTCCAACATCTTCTTGTGCAGTTCCACTAAAAAAATGGTATCTTCAAAGAAGATCCTTGTTTGCACAAGTTGAGATAATTACATATTACATTAAGAGTGGCATCAAATCAGTGGCAAAACAATTACTTGTTCTAGCCATAGCTATAAATTAAGATGCAAAACTATATCATTACTTGTGTCATCACAGTTCCAGTGCTTCATTACAGCACCGGGAGTTGATTTTTCTTTTTCTTCCGATTGTTCTTGCCCTTTATCACTTGGTTCAATAACAGACAAGATTCGCCTTCAATGTAAGATTTGGCATGTCAATTAGGGAGCACAAGTATAGTACTAAACTTAATGTTCTGATGAAAGTGGCAAAATACAGGCCAACGGTTGTGAAATATCCTTATCTTACCTCAATGGGGTATTACGGTGCACATACAGATTGGAAGTCTTGTCTCCATTTGTGCAGTTCACTAAAATCAAGCAAAATTATCGTACAAGTAGCACAACATATGAAAGCACACTGCAGAATCATGTGAAAGAAGGCTAGTACTGACCTCTCATGATGCAGAATTCAAACAACTCACAAGAAGAAGATCTAAACCAAATTCGCCTTAACGGATAGGAAGTAAGATCTCCTCTTGTGCAGTTGCACTAAGATCAAGCAATCAAGCAACGTTGTCGGTGTGACATTTTGGTTGAACTGCATAAAACACTCTTAAAACAAAAGTGTTTTGTGCAGTGCAACAAAAGGGGACAATGGCAACTAGGTGAAGTAGATAACCCTGTTTACACAGAGGTGCAAAGGAAACAATTAGTGGTCAATAACAGTGGATGACACAGAAGCCAACAAAAAGAAGCATCTACCTTATCTAAATGGGAAAGAAAGCAAGACAGTAGAATTTCTCAAACGATGACATTGATTAATATTAACATAGAGATTATGTTAACAATAAAATTCGTTAGACATGTAATTTGCTTTTAACTGTGGCATTGCATCAATTTTCCAGCGGCATTATTAGAGGGTGTTTGTTTATAGGGACATTTTGGTGTAGGGACTAAAAAAACTCCGTGTCAGTCCATCTAAACCAAACATGAGGGACTTTTAGGGACTAAAAGTGGGCATTTGGGACTAAAGAAAGAAGACCCCGAGGGAGTCTTTTTGGGACTTTTTCCAACAGTTGCTCCTGCCACGCATCACACCTTGTCTCTATTAGTTCATTACTAGGGGTAACATGGTCTTTTAGCATGCCATTTAATAACCTCTAGTCCATGTTTAGTCCCTGGAACCAAGCAGGTAGGGACTAGGTAGTTTTTAACCAAACAGGGCCTTAGATTAACAACAGCTAATGAGTTGCACGGGACAGTGGACGCACCAGCACCATGTGCATCTACCGATGTACTATGGTCATGCATAGTCTGTTGCAACAAAGAACAAACAGCCAAGGAGCATATTTGTGTTCGTCCCAGTTTTGTTATCTTTAGACACCTTTCCCTATGTGAGCGCAGCAAATCTAGTCCTGCTCAAACTCTACAGCCTTGTCCCTTCCTTTCCTTTTTGAACTAGTACTTTCGCCCCTTCCTTTCCTCTTTGAACCACGTCCTAGATTTATGCGATACAACTTTCCCCACAACTTTCCCCCATTCCTTTCCTCTTTGAACCACGTCCTAAATTCATGCTATATACAACTTTTCCCACTACTTTCCCCCACTCCTTTCTTCTTTGAACCACGTCCTAGATTCATGGTATACATGCAGCTAGAGCAATGTATGTGGAGTAAGTAAATTATACCTTAAGGTTCTTGGGGCGTGGTTCGGTGGGTGACGGGACGGCGGTGAAGAAGAAGGGGTCAGAGGCCCTCCCGCGTCTCCGCTGGGTGGAAAGTGAACATCTGCGCCGGTAGTCCCTTGCCGATGGCGATAGCGTTAAGCCTCCTTCCCTTCCCGGCGGACGGATCCTACCGGCTCTTTGAGCAGCAGTGAGGGGAGAGAGAGGCGAACGAAGTCTTGTTTAGATCTGGAGAGGGCGAGAGAGTGTGAAGAGAGCAACTACTCCCTACGTTCCAAATTACTCGTCAAAGAAATGGATGTATCTAGAACTAAAATACATGTAGATACATCCATACCTGCGACAAGTAATTCAGAACGGAGGGAGAGGGCGAGAGAGTGTGAAGAGAGCAACTACAAGCGCTGAGGCTCCAGCGTGTATATATATACTAGAGAGAGTGTGTGTGTGAAGCGTGCAAACCCTAGAAAACATTTTGACTAGTCAAAGAATCCTCCTGGCACAAATTATGCTCAAGTGTAGTTATCGAACCTGAGACCTCAAGTTAGAAGGTGCAACGGGACCAAGGTGCGTGCGTGTGTGCGTGTATGTGTGTGTGTGTTTAACAACATGTGTGTGTTAGAGAGAGCGACAAATCGACCTACTCCAAAGAGAGATGTTGTGTAGTGTACGATTTTAGCTGCGAGAGTCAGTGCATCCTCTCGTTTCCGGGCGTGTCCGGTAGGGACATGCGGACAGCTGCCACGCCCGCTCCTGACCAGCCTGGCCCACCCAAAGCCCCTCCATCGCCCGCGCGTGCTTCCCGCCCGAAACGGTCAGCGCCGCTCCAAAGAATCAGTGCCGCATTCATGCCCGGGCAGAGCGGACGCGACCTCTCACTAGCGCAAGAGTGATGGTTACTGCTGGGTCTATGTGATTTGACGGCTCATTGGTCTTTATTACTGAGGTGGTAGGACTGCTGGATGTCCCACGCTTTCGGTGAAAGGAGGTACTACTACTAGATTACAATTTTATCCATTCTTACAGCGGAGGCGTGCAAGAGCAGTGAAAACACGCAGGCTCAGTGATTACATGGCCCACCTCACACTATCACCATGCGACACCTAACTCTTTACATAGTACTCCATCCGTTCTTAAATATTACTAAATGAGTCCCTGCGCGTTGCCGCGGAACAGCGGTATATCTCTCTGCGCAAAATTATCGATTTCATAGAACTAAAAAAACTCTATAACCGCATGACAAATGTGGTAGCCAAACTAAATAAACTCCCATCATCATTTAGATCATCCCACGTAAGGAAAAAAGATCAGCCAACTCCTACTGCATAATGGGATTATATTTTTCTTTTTGACATGTTAATGGGACGTAAAAGCTCACTTACATGCATGCTACCGATGCATGCTTGCATGCAGACATGTTGATGTGATTTAAAACCCACTCACATGCATGTGCCACGGTATTTCTGCATGCTTGCATGTGGCTTAGTGCGGAGCCTCTCAATGTCTAGATCAGACGGCTATTATGGACTGATTTACTTCATCTAATGGCTACATCAATTTTGATGATGTGGCTCAAGGAGAGGATAGATAATTCCTAGTAGTGGGGGCTAGCTATTACTAGTAGATAAGTCTTTGTAGAGATTCCACTACATACGGAACAAAATGAATGAATCTACACTTAAAATGCATTTATATACATCCCCATGTGGTTCATGGTGAAATCTCTACAAAGACTTATATTTAGGAATGGGGGAGACGACGTACTAAGCAAGCTTCTCCTTGTTCTGCGAGTTGACGGGACACATCAAAAGTACTCCAGTGTATAGAGTCTTTCCTCTAATGTAGGCCCCACATGGTTTGCCTCTTTTTTTAACATAACATGTCAAGTCGCAATTTGTTTGTTCACCCGTGGTAGACGATCCTCCCTCCACCAAGTGGACAACCAGTACACGTGCCAAATTACCACATGGGCTGCCTTTTTCATACAGAAATGAGCTCCATAGTGTACCCGTGCGGGTGTGGTTGGGAAAGAGATGGGATTACGTGCGCCGTGCATGCACCTCTTCTCTTCGTGCACGTCCCCCACCTATGTGGGTGTGTGAGAGAGATAAAACCGCGTTCGTGAGTGTTTTTTGTTTTGGGGTGGGGGTGGGGTGGGGGTTGATTTCGTGAATTATTTGTGGGAATATGTGTCGATGACATCTCAAACAAAATTTTGCATGCAATGTGTGTGAAATGGAGGCCTATCCATATCATACATAGAGGGTCGGGCAATCCACGAGAAGAGAGGGAGGGGTCATAGCTATCGATAGAGTCGAAGAGAGGATCAAGTGGGTGGGTGTGAGATCGATGAAGTGAGCCATCGAAATTGTGTGTGTGTGTGTGTGCATGTCAAACATATAGGGCGACTGGCCTACCGGAACGTTAGAGGGCACATGTCAAGTTTGTGTGTGGCAGGGAGACATGACTAGAGGGCTCGGTGTATTGGTGTGTGTGGGGGGGAGGGGGGTGGAGGGAGGGGTAGGCAGAGGCCTAACTATAGAGGTAGAATGACTCGTATATGTGTTGAGAAGGAGAGACCCAGCTATGTCTTGAGGGAGATCGGTCGACATCCATACATAACTGAAGGACGGGAAATATGATGGGACAGAGAGAGAGAGAGAGAGGAGAGAGAGAGGGAGGGAGAAGGAGGGAGAGGGGTAGAGTGCTGGATGGGTGATGGAGTTCCTTCTCGAAGATGGTGGGAGAGGCCTACTAGACAAACTAAGGGTGGAACTGCAATGTTATCAATAAGAGTGGGGATGTGTTTCTATGTGTGCCTGTGCATGATAGATCTGTTGGGACGCATCCATGGATGATGAAGGGGAACCATGTGTTTGGTAAGCAAAGCTAACTAGATCGGTAGATCAATTGTTGTTTGTCGGAGGAAGGGAGAGAGACAACTAATGAGGTAGATCGATTGACGTGTGGGTAAAAACGAGTTATAAGGACCTAGCTAGCTATATGTATAGCGATAGATCGGTCGGTGTACGTCCATTTGTTAGAGGCAAATAAGGCCCAGCGAGACGGATAGATAGAGAGAATGGAGCTAGGAGGTGGTGCGAGAGGCCCAACTACTAGCTAGATATGGGGTGGAGTGTGCGGTTGTGAGATCGATGAAAAGAGGGGCGACAGTTTACACGTGTGTCTGGCCGTATGAGAGACACGAGGCAAGGACACATAAAGGAGATTGAAGGTGTGTGTGTATGTTGTAGGCAGGCATCGCTGGAGAGGTTTATCGATCGGTGTGTGTCGGAAAGGAGTTGTGGAGACTCTAGGAGAACGACCTAAAGAAAAAATGAATGTGCCCGGTGTATAGAATGCCGAGGGACGGGGAGGGCGAGGAGGGCGTGTGCATGCACGAGAGAAAGTTAGTGGTAGCTACAAAGGTTAGAGGATTGTGTGAGTGTAAGAGACTAACAAAGATCATAATTTGATATGAAAGCGGATTCATATATTTGAATAGGAGATCACAGTGTTTTAAACATTGCATGAACGATTATAGCGGTGACACACGTGATGTGCACATGTTATACCATAATGTGATAATGCATGGCGTTTGCAACTCACAGCTAAATGACGAACAACCTAAACCATACTATACATCAAACAATCTCACATTTTATTTGAATTTGTGATAATGTGTGGCCTTTGCATCTTACAACTAAATATCAAACAATCTAAACAATACTATAAATCGAACATTCTCACATTTTATTTGATTTGTGGTAATGTGTGGTGTTTGCAACTCACATCTAAATACTTGTAGGCATAGGGGGCGGGCATCATACATAATGTGATAAACACATTATACATATGAGACATGGTTTAGATTATGAAGATCTAGCTAGAGCTAGAAATGTAATGTGACTTGAAATCAAAATAAAGTGGATTCAAAAAATCTAGTTCGAGTTCATATAGTACACATAGTTCATATGTAACTCGAGACTAATCATGTGGTGTGCTGTGAAGATAATACACAAACGATGGTTTAACTTGACAATAATGATGATTGTAGATCTTATTAAAACAGAGAAACAAATTCAAATGCTTTGACTTCACAACAATCATTACTATAGATCTTATTCAAATAGAGAAACGAATTCAAATTTAGTTCATATTGAAGCGGTAGTATATGCGTTTGGAATGCACTAAAACGTTCATTTGTGTAGTAGGTTGCATGCATTACACACGTAGCGAATTGTTTTAATTGGACATAACATGAATTCAAAGTTTTGAATGGCATTTGTAGTGCGCATTGATTTGGTACAATACACGTTAGGCTTGTCCGGAAATTTCAACCAGCGCCTTGTTAGCCCGAAATATTTAAGATATATCTTTGTCTCGTTGTGCTCCGACAACTCCCTCCATCTCAACCCGCACCTTGCTATTCCAAAATTACAACGCGCGCGAAAACTCCCACCTTCTGTGAAATCCCGACACGTGAAATGCCCGTGGTACCCCTGAACCAAAAGAACCGCCTCAAATCGGTGGGGGTACTTTCGTAACATACCCCACATTTCGGACAAGCGCGTCTCTAAGCCATGGTTCCCCACTGCCATCCCATCCGCCCACCCATTCGTACACCGAGGCCACGAAAACACGCGATGAAACCCCACACCCTGCTTCGTCCGCCACCCAGCCGGAGCCTCTTCCACGACAACGTCGTCCACAACAACACCTCACCGTCCCTCATCCACCGTACCATATGAGGATCCGTCGTCGATCTCATTGTCCCGCCGGTTCAGCCACCCCGTCCTCCACCTCCAAGGAGCTGCCCCAATGTTCCCCTCGTCTTTCGTGCCACCTCCATTCCCACACCGCTGTCTTCAACTGCACCACCGAAAGAGCATCATCATCACCGTTTCCTCGGATGAAGCTACGGCCTAATCGGCACCACCAAAGAGGTTGTACACTAATCGCCGCATTTTCTTCTTGATTCGATCTCACGGTGCTGCCGGCGTTCGGTCCCGAGCCGACACGGCACGGCTCCATCCACGGCGGCGTCGCCGGCCACTTCCTCCACGGCATCACTTCCTCGGCGGCGACGTCCACATCAGTAGGAGCTGCTGCTGCTTTAGCTCTCACTGCTGCTCTGCTCTTGCTCTCGGTCCCCTGCCTGGTCTGCTCTTGCTATTGCTCTTGCTCGTGCTGCTGCTCTCGCTCTTTCTCTTGCTTGTGATGCTGCTCCAATTTAGCTACACTTCAGTCGACTGAATCGAATTTTGGGTTAGTCGATTTTCAGGGGGGGGGGCTCGCCGCGGTGA
>NC_041382.1:131784373-131805785 GCF_002162155.2 Triticum dicoccoides | reverse complement strand
AGGATGGGGGCGGTGGTCGCCGGCGTTGGCGGGGCGGTGGCATGGGGATCGTCGGAGAAAAAGCATGGCATGGGGGGGCCTAGAGGGATGGCCGGGGCACCGGCTAACCGGCGGTGGGGAGTGTTTTCGGGGCGGGCGGGGCGGCGCACCGCCGGCCGCGGGCGGCGGGGGCTGCTGTTTGGCCGGTGGTGGCTGGCGGCTCAGGGGGGTGGAGGTTGAAGATGAACCACAGGCCCTTGATTTCGTATCCAACGACTGCAAAATCGACTGACCAGAGATGAAAAAGTCAGTCGACCGACGTGTAGCCTCACCTTGCTAGTGCGTTCAGTTTCGACAGCAAAATTCAGTTTCGACAGTTAAGTTTAGTTTCGACAGTTAAGTTTAGTTTCGACAGTTAAGTTCAAAGATGAGCGGCTGATGTATTTTAGATCTAGCACTTTGTGGTTATGTATTTTACGTCATGTATTGGAGATTCTATTAGAATTCCACTCAGGTTAACGTCGTTCGTTGTCTCTCTTGTCCTGCTTCAGCCTCGGCATCTTACAACTTATCGGAGATGCTCCAACGATGAAACCCTCCATCACAGCGGAGCAGTACCTCGGGCTCCATCTCCAGACGCCTAAGATCTTCTTCCCCTCCTCCGATAGCAAAGTCAGCCGGAGCATCCTCACCAGCCAACCCAATCATGCTGAGATCGACATGGCTTCGCCAAAGAGGTTGTACACTTGTTGCATCTCTTTTTTACTCTACATGTTATACATATTGTCCACTGAGCACACGGATTTGTTCCTTTAGTGTCTCCTTGAAAGAAAAAATGTAGGAATTTTAATTTTCACTTGTCCTCCTTTTCAAATTCCTATTCATGAAGCACAAGACTCAGAGATAGTAGCATAATAGCATTATAATCATACATTTTCTTGTGGTTTGACTTAATCTCACCATGCTTCTTTGCATCCTGTGATCAAACACCCAGATTGGCAGAAATCCTGTGTTTTAAAATTCTCTGTTTTGCACATGCATTCCTATCCTATTCCTGTCTATTTCCTATCCCTGGATTGTTGGAATCCCCCAATTCAAACGAGCCCTTACAGAATTACTTCTCTTACAGATAGTTGTCAAAGAAAACTTTGCGTGGTTTGTCCCGCTCCTGCTGTGCCGTCGTCCACCCAGCTCAGCTGCTCCAACGACAGAAGGGTCCAGCACAACAAGGATCCGGCCTCCAGACTGTCTTCCGCCACCTCAGATCTTCTTCCCTGCCGCTGGCAGCCATGAAAACTGCATTACCATCATCAACCGAGAAGACGACCTCGAGGACTACACGGGTCCGCAAGAGAGGTCGCACTCTTTCGTTTCTGCTTACGTTATGCATCGCTTAATATTACATGCTACTTTATCGTCCTATTCACCGATTAGACTCCGAGTCAGCTCCAAACTAATGGTCAAACTTGAGTTTTTAAATGGTTGTGGGGTACATATCGGGGCCGCTATCAATAGTATCTATCTACTATCTGGTTAATCTCTGGTGTCTACAATGAGTTTCATGTTGGGTGGGAAATAAATAGTAAAGAAGCCATTATCTGTATTTTTTAACTGAAGCCATTATCTGCCTACTATTATTGGTTTTGGGTCTATCCACAGGTTGCTACCATCACTCTGGATTTCTGCATGCACTCCTTACATAATGTCACTATGTTTTATTCCTATGCATGACAGTTATTGTAAACAATGGAACTGAACATGTAGAGCAAAAGAGACAAGCCTTGCGTGGCAAAAAAAATTCATGCAAACGTCGCTCCATGGTAGGCGCAAAGGCAGCCCCCCTCCACGCATTTCGGATTGTAATCGAGAGTAAGATATCTGTTCTGAGGGGGATTCAGAAGGAGAAGACAACTCCTCTTTACCCCCTGACGTCTTTGCTCTAACTTGGCATGCTAATGTTAGTTATATCATGCATATGGTGTCTTGCATTGCTTACTTTATACATCAAATATGTCATCTGCTTAGTTTAGACATCCTTTGTGTGAATGCCCTCTGTTTAGTTTATTCATCGTTTATGTGAATTATGCAATGCCATCTTGTTTAGCCAGGCATCATATATGTGAATTTTGCAATGCCATCCTGCTTAGCCAGTCATCTTATATGTAAATTATATCAGGCCATCCTTTTTTGTTACATATTACATTTGTCAACAATGTTAGTACATTTTTACCGCTCTTCATGTGCATCAGCCATTTGAAATGGTGATGACAAATTCTGGAGTGAAAACAAGGTCTTCATAGCAGAATATGCTATTTGAGAAAGCGCATATCTCGTTGGTTACGGATAGCTCCTCATAGGAGGATTCATAGACACATGACCAGACCTATTCCCCCTCGAGGTGTATGCTCTAACTTGGCAGGGTTATGTTGCTCATATCATGCGTATGGTGTCTCGCATTGCTATGTCATTTGATTAGTTTAAACATGCTTTGTGTGAATGCCACATGTTCAGTGTCTAATTACCATATATGTGAATTATGCATTGCCATCTTGTTGCAAGACATTATATATGTGAATTATACAATGCTATCTTGTTGCAAAGGAATTATATATGTGAATTATGCAATGCCATGTTGTTTAGCCAATCATCATGTATGTGAATTATATCATGCTATCATTTTTTTGTATTACATGTTCCATTTGTGTGACACCCCAAAATTTTGGCCTTGTTTTAATGGAATAAAATTTTGCCAGGATTTAAAACTTTGAATTTTCGAGCTCCATTTTGATTTTTTTTAAATCATTTCCTTCCCTGTTATGATGAGTTTTTCCCAAAGAGAAAACTTTTCAAAAATGTTGTTGGACTTGTTTAACCTCTCAAGAAAAACTTTCCTTTTATCAGTGTAACTAATTAAATAATTAAGTTGCTTGATCTTTATTTTCTTGAAAAGGGTTTTCTAGGTTAAATGGCCTTATTTGAACTACAACCATTTGATAAATTCACTTAAAATTCCCACAAGAATTTGGAGATGTCATGTGATGTTTTAAAATCACTTTTATGCTAAAATATATTTCATTCATGAAATATTTTGAGCCCTGCACTCAATTTTTCTTCTCTGGTCCAGAGTGCATTTTGCACTACAACCTATTTAAATATTTCTTTAAAACTTCTACCAAAATTAAGGGAGGTCAGTAGGAGCCTATTATTTCACTTTGTGCAAAAACCTATTTATGTTCTTTGAAAAATTTGAGTGAATCAACCTCATCTTCATTCTGGACCAACTTGATGGTTTGTACAGCAACCATGTTTTTACTTGCTCTTTAACCCTTGATCTTTTCTCCTACTTGTAGTTCCCCATGTTAAACCCTTAAGTCCAGGAGCATGCACCTTTTGGATCATTTTTGGTTCATGAAATAATGCTATTTATTTCTTGTCCAGAATTGAAGTTTTGTGAAACTTGCACTAACAAGTTTCTGCTTTTGACCAACTAACATCACCACTCTCTCTTGCATCTAAAGAGACTTCCATCTGGAGATTTTGGCCACTCCAAGAAATGCCTAAGTGCCCTTGGCATTTTGTCAAACACCTTTCGGGCATGATCAGTTTTGACATGAGTCCTTGTTTGCACTATGGACTTAATCCCCTGACCAAACTAGCATGTCCACTAGGATTCCAGTTGCTCCTAACCTGGGTCTGTTAATTGCCAGCCTCAACCGCGACCTCTAGCATGCTCTGGCATTTCATCGAGCACACTCAGCGCGTGCACTGGATGCGCCCAGAGCGCGCAAATTGCAGCCACGCGGCCGAGCCGACACGCTGGCCCCCACGGCTTTGGCCCGCTCTGCAGAACCTCGCCACGCGCTCCCCTTCTCTCAGCTACGCGCCAAGCCGCCCCTCGCCGCGCCCGGCAGGCCAAGCACTAGCCGCCGCCGCCGCCCGACAGCCTTGCGCCGTGCAGCACCGCCCAAGCCACCCCGGCTCGCCACCTGCCCTTGTGAGCAGTGCGTGCTCATCCGCAGCTTCGTCCCCTAGCGCTCGTCGCCGCCACGTCGCCCTAGCCACAGAGAGGCGGTTCGCCGGAAAGCTTATCCACGGCCGCCGCGGAATCGACCTCGTCGCGCTATAAATGGACACCCCGAGCCCCTCTGAGCACGCACGCGACCTCAGACCACCCCTATGGCACTCCCCTAGCTCGCATTCGACCCGGGGAGGCCTCCTTCCTCATCTCCGGCAACTCCTGCCACCGCCACCGCCCCGGCCAATCCGGCACCTCCAGTATCTCCCACTCTCCGTTCTCTCCACTAAGAGCTTCCACATCCTCTCGTGAGCCTTTTCCCCTACTTGATTTTGATCGGGAGCCAACGCCGCCACAAAGTCACTTCGCCACCGAAGCCTTCTTCCGCCGCGGAGCTCGCCGCCGGCAGCTCACTCCGTCCCCGCCGACCCAACGACTACCGGGACGACCGCCCCAACCTTACGGATCCATCCCCACCCTTGGGGGCCCGCGAGGAGCAGCCTAACGCCGGCGACGATCGCCGGAGCCCCGCTCCGCTCGGGCAAAGAAAGGAGACGACGCGCAGCGACTGGTCAAACCTGACCAGTGGGCCAGGCAGGCCCACTGTCAGTGACACCCCGCGCTGTCCGCGTGGTTAAGTGGAGGCGTAAAGCCCCAAGTACGCCTCCTCTGCACCGAAAGCGTATTTCTATCTGAATCGTTTTCTTTTCTGTTTTATTTTTAAATAACAGATTTGACCAAATCTTTGACTGGCTATAACTTTTTAAATATAACTCCAAATGAGTTGATTCTTTTTCCTACCTTCCTCAAATTTGGTCTAGTTTATTTTAAGATTTATTTGAAAAAATTTCAAACAACTTTTTGGTTCTGTTTTTGAAATATGTGTTAATTCAAATATATTCTTAAATAGGATTTTGGGAGAGAGAAGAAGCTTTCAAAAGTTTTGGAGAGCACCTCACCCCTCCACAACATTGAAGGCAAGCATTCTGAACCCCGGCATAATATTTTTGGTGTGATCGTTGATACATTTATAACACCACCGCATTTCGAAGGACTTGTTATTTCATGTGATATGATCATATGCATGGGTGCATGTTGTTGATTTCCATGCTGTTGGAAATGGATTCACTTGTGATGATAATCACCCTCATGTGCCTTGCATGCATACCGGCAGGAACCCGGGAAAACCTCGGCCTTGGGTAGGCATGAGTTTGTCGCCGGTCTCCGTCGGGACGGTTATGTCTGGTATGGCATGGTAAGGTGATATGAGCGCTGACTCTGTTGGATGAAATATATTCGTCATGCTAATCATGCAGGGAATACTTGAACCTCCTGAGTCGACCGTAGATCGAGTCTTGTTCCAGTAACCCCCATACTTGTTTCGTACTACCACTCGTCTCTACAGCAAGTAGAGTACGGTTCAGTAAGTTGTCAACCTCTTTCCAGCACACACCGTACAGAGAGGCCATGGTGGAAGATACCGGTTGTAGCTGGTAGGCAGGCCACCTGGTCCGGGGGCATGGGTGTTTCCGGTTGGGACCGAGAGGGGAGGCCACCCCTTAGAGCGCGCGATATAAATTTGATCCCATGCTACGCGAGGTTGTAGCCTCCCCACTTAGAGTTTGCTTAACAGGTGTCGTGGGTGATTCCAGACACGTGTGAGATAAGCTGGTGTGTGCAAGTTAGGTGTGTTTTCAACAAAAAGACCGTAGACGGAATTAGTCCCGATGGACTAAAGAGATCCGTTACTCGTGGGTAAAGAGTACACCCTCTGCAGAGAATAAACCTATTAGAATAGCCGTGTCCATGGTTAAGGATTACAGTCTGGGATGGGTCAGGTGTCGGTCTTAATGTCGGTCTTCGGAGGTGCAACCGTTAACCAGAAAAATGGAATTACTACTCGTGACTTGTGATATCTATGATTATTATTATTGTTGACTAACCCATGATATTATTACCGAATATCTCTAGGATGGTTCTACCTCCGGGATATTCACTATGATCATTTCTTTTAAAGCCCTTTATGTGGCGTCGCTCAGACGCCCGACTGTGGCATTTCTTTTAAAGCCCTTTATGTGGCGTCGCTCAGACGCCCGACTGTGGCATTTCTTTTAAAGCCCTTTATGTGGCGTCGCTCAGACGCCCGACTGTGGCATTTCTTTTAAAGCCCTTTATGTGGTGTCGCTCAGACGCCCGACTGTGGCATTGCTTGTTATTTATTTCATAAATTTTAATACTACTATGTATTGCATTTTTCTTTTATAAATAACCGCCTGCACGCATCAGTATTTTATTTACTATTTTTGGCTGACGTCATGAGCATAAAAATATTTTTAGCACATCATGGTTATATTATACCTGTGTTCATAATGTTTGCGAGTACATTCAAAGTACTCACTGGCTTGTCCCTGGCTATTGTCTTGGCCAGATTATCTTGCACGGAGATGAGCGACGCGATGCCAGCCCCGGAACCCACTCAATGTAGATAGCAGCCTCGCGAAGATAGGAATTAACCTGGTCAGCTGTTCCCGTGGGAAATGGAGTCCCATAGACACTGATGTTTCACAACCCGCTTCCGCCATCAACCACTAGAAACCATTTGTTGTACTCACAGGCCAGAATGGTCTTGTACTACATATTTTATATTTTTGCTTGGAATTTCTGTATCAAGTTGGAGCCTCATCAGCTAACAGTAATCCTGGGGCTGATGAGAACGACGGTCTTTTCTGGAAATTTATTACCCGGAAAACCCGGTCATGGCAGACTTGGCATCAGAGCCAGGCTGACCATTGGCTAATCCTATCTTAGCCAGGTCAATAAATTAGGCAAACCAACCCACCAGACCTTAACCAAACCCCAGCCAAGCTTCTCGTGCAAGATAGCCACACAGTGACCCAACACTTTTGGCAGTCGGTGCCCAACCTATCAACCTAACCTGTCACTCATGCGCCAGTGACCGGCCCCTAAATAGTCCTTTCTCACAAGCGTGCGAAGGAAGATTCCGTCCCCTTTTCCCTATAAAAAGGGGCGCGCTAACACCAAACCAGCACACACAGCCGCTACCCCAAACCGAGCCATAATGCCTGGACCTATAGTGCACAACGAAACCACAGCAACCAACCTTGGAGGTTTTGTGACCATCCTCGCAAACCTCACCCGTCGTGCCTACGCGTTAGAGGAGCCACCAGAATATGTCGTGTATCAAGGACCCATGAGCGGTGAAGACCGCCAATTCTGGGCCACTGTGCACATTTACGGTAGGAGTCTAGCACCCGAGCGCCCCTACCGGTTCACCGGAAAAACAACATCCTTTGAGCCACAAGCCATCCAGCTAGCCGCTCGAGAGGCTATAGTTCATCTCAGGCACTTGTCGCCCAGAGTTAACTGTCGCTCGTTCCACTACTACCCCAGACGTGAAGGGTATGGTAGACCACCCCAAGTTGCCAATGGAGATCACGAGACGGACCCCGCATTGTTGCACCTAGTGCGCTATGTAAGTGCACTAGAGGCACTGTTCGACCAGATCACTATTGATCTAATCGCAGCTCGTGGAGAGCTGGTTCGTCGAGCCCCGGCGAGAGAAGAAAACGAGCCCAACACCGACAACCCAGTCGTGCTGTTTGGACAACCGATCGAGACCCCGAGATCTGCCCCAGCCATCGGCCAAGGTGCTGCAATAACCCCAGAAGTGTTTCGTCGCATATTGGGAGCACAATCCAACGGGGTTGTGGGCAACAATCCCCGCAATGGTCATTCTCACTACCCCGACCCTGCAGTTCCTCCGCCATCTCCGACTAATCCCGGCAGAGAGACATGTGGAGAAGCCTCGACATCCACCAGGCAAGCCCGTTTAGACATAAACGAAGTAGACTAAGCCGTATGAGTAGCACCAAGTTTCAATGTATCCTCGTTTTGTAATCATGCGACCGCGTATATTAACGCAGCCTGTCTTTGTGCCTCTGTTTTAATAATAGCCTTGCATAATTGGTCAGCGCATAGCTACATATTTTTCCGGGCACAACTACCGAAACCAACTCGACGACAACCACAGTAACACGTCTTTTTATGAGATATGTGTATCTCTGACACTGACCCGACCTTTGGAGCTAAGCTGGCAAATTTATTACCATTCACCACGGTGAAACGACCCGGCTCCATTGCTATATAAAGGCCACCTTGTGACCTTACCCAGCAACCCTCACTTTGTGCACAACACTCACGCTCTTTCCTGTCATGCCGAACCCCAGCATTCATCTGAGAACCCCAGATGCAACTCCAGGTAGCTTTGTCAGAATATTGTGGGATTTTACCCGCAGTACCATGGGTTCTACCCAGCCACCTCAGTACGAGCTGTTCAAATCAAGGATCACCCCATCCACCTCGGAATATTGGGCAGCAGTACACATTCCTCCTGTAGACCCCGACCAAGATCCAACGGAAGTTTCCTTCGTGGGGAAATCTATGCCAACCCCACACTTGGCCATAGAGGCTGCTGCGAAAGAAGCGATTGCTCGTCTTCGATCCGCAGTACCCTATGCCCGCGAACGAGGATATCATTACTTTCCGAGTCGTGCAGCACCCGGAGAAGTTACATCTTTTCCCGATGGACGTATTGAGAGAGACCCAGTTCTGGCCAACCTTATCCAGTACATAATTGCTCAAGAGCATTTAAACCAGCGAGTGATGGATTATCTCTAGAGCCTCGCAGATTTAAATCCTCAGATTGCCATCGGCAGACCACTGAGACCCGACCCGGAGAGACGCATACATCGACTGGTCAATCCACTGCCTCCAATTGAAGAAGAATGTATCCCTTTACCAGAGACATTTTATCAGGACCCCGCCCAGTTACCATTTTCATTTTAGACGTCACTACTGTATTTGTTCTTTGCAACATTTATTTATGTGTGACTTATGCGTAATACCCTGAGTTTGTACGACGAGTCAATTATTTGGCTTCTGCTAATGTGTGTAGTTTTTGTTGTGGTTTATGCTCCTTTAAATTAACTGTTTTTCCCTCGCGAAACCCTGGAGTGAGATTTTCTTTTCCCTGAGTTGCTACATCTACACTTTCTCACGACATGGATTATTTAATTTCACTCAGCACCACGAGCAGACTCACAACCATAATCATTCGGACACATACACTGTTTGCAAAACTTTGCAACGGTGTTACACCCAGCTAATCACCCCCTAACAACAGTTAGCACCCGGCACACCCCATCTACTCCTCATGATAACCACCACCGCGAAGAACCAAGACCCGAGCCGCAGCATCGCGATACTCGTCGAAGATCATCGTGCACAGGAGCACAGAGAGCCCCAGCAGCGTCGCCAGCCCTCCGCATATCAGGATCACAAACCAGCCCGGCATCGCCTCCACCATTAGAGCCTCGACCGAGCTTCTGTAAGCAGTAATGGAGAAAGAAGGAGGAGGAGAAGTGAGGCCAGGTGTGAGGAAGAAGAGAGAGGCACCCCGGCCGTTTTTATAGCTCGAGCTCGATGTACGGTGGGCGAAGTCCACCAACACCGCTCGTCGCCGATCGCCGGTGTTCGGAGTTGAATCCGCGAGCAGTGCCGACAGCGCGCTGGCCCGCGAGGTGAGTGCACGCTGCACCGGCAGCTAGCACGCCACGCACTACCATGGTACGGCCTAGGTGCCCTACACACTAGGCGTCGCCGGTGGAGAAAGCGCACGGGAGAGAGGAAGAAGAAAGGGCTAGAGGGAGAAGAAGAGGAGACTGACAGTGGACCCCGGGTCCACCTGTCGGCCAGAGAGAGCACTGTGCTCTCGGGTACAACCAGCATATATCTAAATTTAGGAGTTATCCTAAATTTATATCCAGCGTAGAAATCACCCGTTTTTGTCCCGAACCGTAGACTTTTCCGCGCAGCCCCAGTTTTTCACACTGTGGTTTTTCACCACTTATTGCCCTCTCACTGTAGCTACATCTTTATTGCGTAATTATTTTCTTAACACCGCTTTTAGCAAATCTCGAGGGCGAGATATTTTTAAGGGGGTTAGTATTGTGACACCCCAAAATTTTGGCCTTGTTTTAATGGAATAAAATTTTGCCAGGATTTAAAACTTTGAATTTTTGAGCTCCATTTTGATTTTTTTAAATCATTTCCTTCCCTGTTATGATGAGTTTTTCCCAAAGAGAAAACTTTTCAAAAATGTTGTTGGACTTGTTTAATCTCTCAAGAAAAACTTTCCTTTTATCAGTGTAACTAATTAAATAATTAAGTTGCTTGATCTTTATTTTCTTGAAAAGGGTTTTCTAGGTTAAATGGCCTTATTTGAACTACAACCATTTGATAAATTCACTTAAAATTCCCACAAAAATTTGGAGATGTCATGTGATGTTTTAAAATCACTTTTATGCTAAAATATATTTCATTCATGAAATATTTTGAGCCCTGCACTCAATTTTTCTTCTCTAGTCCAGAGTGCATTTTGCACTACAACCTATTTAAATATTTCTTTAAAAGTTCTACCAAAATTAAGGGAGGTCAGTAGGAGCCTATTATTTCACTTTGTGCAAAAACCTATTTATGTTCTTTGAAAAATTTGAGTGAATCAACCTCATCTTCATTCTGGACCAACTTGATGGTTTGTACAGCAACCATGTTTTTACTTGCTCTTTAACCCTTGATCTTTTCTCCTACTTGTAGTTCCACATGTTAAACCCTTAAGTCCAGGAGCATGCACCTTTTGGATCATTTTTGGTTCATGAAATAATGCTATTTATTCCCTGTCCAGAATTGATGTTTTGTGAAACTTGCACTAACAAGTTTCTGCTTTTGACCAACTAACATCACCACTCTCTCTTGCATCTAAAGAGACTTCCATCTGGAGATTTTGGCCACTCTAAGAAATGCCTAAGTGCCCTTGGCATTTTGTCAAACACCTTTCGGGCATGATCAGTTTTGACATGAGTCCTTGTTTGCACTATGGACTTAATCCCCTGACCAAACTAGCATGTCCACTAGGATTCCAGTTGCTCCTAACCTGGGTCTGTTAATTGCCAGCCTCAACCGCGACCTCTAGCATGCTCTGGCATTTCGTCGAGCACACTCAGCGCGTGCACTGGACGCGCCCAGAGCGCGCAAATTGCAGCCACGCGGCCGAGCCGACACGCTGGCCCCCACGGCTTTGGCCCGCTCTGCAGAACCTCGCCACGCGCTCCCCTTCTCTTAGCTACGCGCCAAGCCGCCCCTCGCCGCGCCCGGCAGGCCAAGCACTAGCCGCCGCCGCCGCCCGACAGCCCTGCGCCGTGCAGCGCCGCCCAAGCCACCCCGGCTCGCCACCTGCCCCTGTGAGCAGTGCGTGCTCATCCGCAGCTTCATCCCCTAGCGCTCGTCGCCGCCACGTCGCCCTAGCCACAGAGAGGCGGTTCGCCGGAAAGCTTATCCACGGCCGCCGCGGAACCGACCTCGTCGCGCTATAAATGGACACCCCGAGCCCCTCTGAGCACGCACGCGACCTCAGACCACCCCTATGGCACTCCCCTAGCTCGCATTCGACCCGGGGAGGCCTCCTTCCTCATCTCCGGCAACTCCTGCCGCCGCCACCGCCCCGGCCAATCCGGCACCTCCAGTATCTCCCACTCTTCGTTCTCTCCACCAAGAGCTTCCACATCCTCCCGTGAGCCTTTTCCCCTACTTGATTTTGATCGGGAGCCAACGCCGCCACAAAGTCACTTCGCCACCGAAGCCTTCTTCCGCCGCGGAGCTCGCCGCCGGCAGCTCACTCCGTCCCTGCCGACCCAACGACTACCGGGAGGACCGCCCCAACCTTACGGATCCATCCCCACCCTCGGGGGCCCGCGAGGAGCAGCCTAACGCCAGCGACGATCGCCGGAGCCCCGCTCCGCTCGGGCAAAGGAAGGAGACGACGCGCGGCGACTGGTCAAACCTGACCAGTGGGCCAGGCAGGCCCACTGTCAGTGACACCCCGCGCCGTCCGCGTGGTTAAGTGGAGGCGTAAAGCCCCAAGTACGCCTCCTCTGCAACGAAAGCGTATTTCTATCTGAATCGTTTTCTTTTCTGTTTTATTTTTAAATAACAGATTTGACCAAATCTTTGACTGGCTATAACTTTTTAAATATAACTCCAAATGAGTTGATTCTTTTTCCTACCTTCCTCAAATTTGGTCTAGTTTATTTTAAGATTTATTTGAAAAAATTTCAAACAACTTTTTGGTTCTGTTTTTGAAATATGTGTTAATTCAAATATATTCTTAAATAGGATTTTGGGAGAGAGAAGAAGCTTTCAAAAGTTTTGGAGAGCACCTCACCCCTCCACAACATTGAAGGCAAGCATTCTGAACCCCGGCATAATATTTTTGGTGTGATCGTTGATACATTTATAACACCACCGCTTTTCGAAGGACTTGTTATTTCATGTGATATGATCATATGCATGGGTGCATGTTGTTGATTTCCATGCTGTTGGAAATGGATTCACTTGTGATGATAATCACCCTCATGTGCCTTGCATGCATACCGGCAGGAACCCGGGAAAACCTCGGCCTTGGGTAGGCATGAGTTTGTCGCCGGTCTCCGTCGGGACGGTTATGTCTGGTATGGCATGGTAAGGTGATATGAGCGGTGACTCTGTTGGATGAAATATATTCGTCATGCTAATCATGCAGGGAATACTTGAACCTCCTGAGTCGACCGTAGATCGAGTCTTGTTCCAGTAACCCCCATACTTGTTTCGTACTACCACTCGTCTCTACAGCAAGTAGAGTACGGTTCAGTAAGTTGTCAACCTCTTTCCAGCACACACCGTACAGAGAGGCCATGGTGGAAGATACCGGTTGTAGCTGGTAGGCAGGCCACCTGGTCCGGGGGCATGGGTGTTTCCGGTTGGGACCGAGAGGGGAGGCCACCCCTTAGAGCGCGCGATATAAATTTGATCCCATGCTACGCGAGGTTGTAGCCTCCCCACTTAGAGTTTGCTTAACAGGTGTCGTGGGTGATTCCAGACACGTGTGAGATAAGCTGGTGTGTGCAAGTTAGGTGTGTTTTCAACAAAAAGACCGTAGATGGAATTAGTCCCAATGGACTAAAGAGATCCGTTACTCGTGGGTAAAGAGTACACCCTCTGCAGAGAATAAACCTATTCGAATAGCCGTGTCCATGGTTAAGGATTACAGTCTGGGATGGGTCAGGTGTCGGTCTTAATGTCGGTCTTCGGAGGTGAAACCGTTAACCAGAAAAATGGAATTACTACTCGTGACTTGTGATATCTATGATTATTATTATTGTTGACTAACCCGTGATATTATTACCGAATATCTCTAGGATGGTTCTACCTCCGGGATATTCACTATGATCATTTCTTTTAAAGCCCTTTATGTGGCGTCGCTCAGACGCCCGACTGTGGCATTTCTTTTAAAGCCCTTTATGTGGCGTCGCTCAGACGCCCGACTGTGGCATTTCTTTTAAAGCCCTTTATGTGGCGTCGCTCAGACGCCCGACTGTGGCATTTCTTTTAAAGCCCTTTATGTGGTGTCGCTCAGACGCCCGACTGTGGCATTGCTTGTTATTTATTTCATAAATTTTAATACTACTATGTATTGCATTTTTTAATAAATAACCGCCTGCACGCATCAGTATTTTATTTAGTATTTTTGACTGACGTCATGAGCATAAAAATAGTTTTAGCACATCATGGTTATATTATACCTGTGTTCATAATGTTTGCGAGTACATTCAAAGTACTCACTGGCTTGTCCCTGGCTATTGTCTTGGCCAGATTATCTTGCACGGAGATGAGCGACGCGATGCCAGCCCCGGAACCCACTCAATGTAGATAGCAGCCTCGCGAAGATAGGAATTAACCTGGTCAGCTGTTCCCGTGGGAAATGGAGTCCCATAGACACTGATGTTTCACAACCCGCTTCCGCCATCAACCACTAGAAACCATTTGTTGTACTCACAGGCCAGAATGGTCTTGTACTACATATTTTATATTTTTGCTTGGAATTTCTGTATCAAGTTGGAGCCTCATCAGCTAACAGTAATCCTGGGGCTGATGAGCACGACGGTCTTTTCTGGAAATTTATTACCCGGAAAACCCGGTCGTGACAATTTGTCGACAACGTTTGTATATTCAACTACTCTTCCTGTGCATCAACCATTTGTAGTGGTGATGGAAGTATCTGGAGTGAAAACAAGGTATTCAGAGCAGGCAATGCTACCTGCTGAAGCAGACATCTTGCTGCTTACAGAGAGCTCCTTAGAGGAGGATTAAGAGACTGATGACTAGTCCTATTTCCCCCCTGAGGTCTATGCTCAAACTTGGTAGGGTTATATTACCAATGTCATGCGTGTTGTCTTGCGTTGCTTAGTTTTTACATCATATATGGATTGCCATCTGCTTACTTGCTTACTATATAAATCATATATTTGAATTATATCATGCCATCATGTTTACATAGTACATAAACATCACCTATCTGAATTATGGCATGGCAACCCATTTAATAAAGACATCATATAGTTATATCATCTCATCCTGTTTAGTGTTTATAGTCATCATATTTTGAATTATGGCATTCTATCCGTGAATGTATGTGAATTATGGCATGCCAAACTATTTAATAAACACATTATATAGTTATTTCATGTCATCCTGTTTACATAGTCTCATATTTTGAACTATGTCTTTCCATCTTTTTTAGTTAGCCATCATAATGTGAAATTGTGTCATGCTATCCTGTTTAGTTAGCCATCATATATGTGAAATTGTGTCATGCTATCCTGTTTGGTTAGACAACATAAATATGAATTATTTCATTCCCTCTTTTATTCCCACTATCCATTGCACCTGTCTATCGTACAATGTCTATACTTTCAATTACTTTTCTTGTTTATCAGCCTTTTGAATTGGAGCGCGTGATGGCAGTATCGATGGCAGTAACAACACGGTCTTCAGAAAAGATAGTGCTACCTGTTGATGCAGATAGAACCACGATTGTACTTGCCCAAGGACCAGATCCACCACACATAACCCTGACTCTCACAGATTGTACCCCTACCCAGTTGGACAGAGAACCAGCTACACCCCTTCTAACCCCAACCCCGGAAGATAGTAACCCAGTTCCAGTTGACACATCACCGTCTCCACCACAGAGCACCCAAACACGAGCAGTTAGTAAGGGAACTGCAGTGCCCAAAGCACGAGGACCACCACTTCGAATCCCAACTCAATGCTTAAAGGAGAAGAAGATTTGTTATCAGGTCAGGTTCTATAATTATGGTTCATATCCTTTGCTCTTGCATTACTGTATTTACTCATACCAACTATTTTCCAATTTGATGGATGGAATTGAAACTCCAATGGAGCAACAGGTATGTTTTAAACCTGTTTCTTTAACTGGTTTGCTGTTCTAACCTGCACTATGTTGATTTTAGTTTCAATTGAATAAACAGTTATGTTCTCATGTCATGCACATTACAAGTGTTGTTATTGCTCTATAGTTACCCACACTTATATTCTGTCTATTCTTCTTTGTCTTGAACAAATATTATTTGAACTGTGTCTCTATCTTGATTTGGCAACAAAAACTAGAATGATATAGACCATAAAGTGACCATGGTACATAGATATATGTTTGTTTCATGCTATTATCCTGTCCACTTTACTACTGAACTCATTTACCAAAATGAGTTTCATATACAACATGGTAAACATGTGATGTGTCTTCTTGTTTCTCTTTTAGAATGCAGACAAAATATTGGAGAACAGTACCGCGTTATCCAATGGTAGAGGAAGTAATGTAGATAAGGTTCAAGATAGTGAGACATCCCTGTTGGTCTCCAAGAAAGCTGATAAAAACTATCTTGACGACAGTGAGGGAACCCAAAATTCCTGTCTTGATGTAGTGTTCGAGTTACTGGCCACTACTGCTGGCACAAGCTCTTCGAACTCGCTGCCTAAATTAGTTTGTCTTCTTGAGTCTCAACTTCAAGTTGAAAGACATCGATCAGATGTGCTGCGACAGGAAGCTGAAGGACTAAGGAAGTCCCTGCAGAAATCAGATACATATTTTCTGGTGCAACAGCAAGCGCTGGAGGATTTAAGCGCCAAACAAGAGAAAGTTAATAAGATTGCTAAGCATCTTGCCAACATTATGGGTACCCAGGATATTATTTCTTGAGATCTTCTGAAGTGATTTTAGTTCTGGATTTGTTTTTCTGCGGCGTTTATTTGCGCTGGTCGCCAACTTTGACAACCAGTGCATATGATATGCTGCTTTGTTCCCTATATTTGCACTGGTGGCGAACTTTGATGCCTAGTGGATGTAATATGTGTAATAGCCATGATAGACTAGCGTTAGTTGCTTGCTTATTTATTTCCTTGTTGTCTTGTTTATTTCTTTGCTTGTAGTCATTGCAGTTCTTTTCCCGCGGTTAGCTAGTTGCTGCAATAACCTATTTTTTAAAACTAGGCCACAATAACCATGGGCTAATATTTACTGTAGTGACACTGGGCCTCCTACTGGCCGTAGAAACAGTGGACCTTCTACGGGCCGTAGAAACAATGGGCCTTCTACGGGCCGTAGAAATAATGGGCCTTCTACGGGCCATATCATCAATGGGCCTTATACGGGCAGTATGATCGATTGGCCAAACATGGGTCAAACAGACCGCATTATGGCCATAAACGGCACTACTAGGAAAAGGCCTAATAATGGCGCACCAGTTTTGCCTACTAATGGTGCATCACTGGTGCGCCATTAGTATCACGCCACTAGTATTTTTTACTAATGGCGCACCACTGGTGCGCCATTAGTATCTGGTATACTAATGGCGCACCACCCAGTGCGCCATTAGTATATAACACCATGCGCCATTAGTATGCCTCCCAGGGCCATATTTAACCATGTGCTTTGGCACACTAATGGCGCACTGCGGATGGATGGGCCATTAGTATTCTTGGCATACTAATGGCGCACTCTGTAGTGATGCGCCATTAGTATGAATATTAGGTTTTTTTTACTTTTATGATTTTTGCACAGGTTACAAAATATATTATTTGACAGAATATAGACAGTAGCACACAACAACAGCAGATTCATCTAATACAATAGAAGATTAGTCTCCGAATACAATTCATCGTATTAGTCTCCGAATTCAAAAGACCGAACAAAGATAAAACATAACAAGTCTCGAGACCGCGAGTATCGAGTTTGTCGAAAGTAATACTAATCCTAACAAGTCCTACTAATCATCATCATACAACTTCTACTCGTTATTCATAACAAGTCATACGATCATCATCTTGATAGTCATCGAACCAACCCTACTTAATTGTTCTTAGCACATGATCATTAGTATTAGGCAGGACCTAAATACCCTATTTAAGCTAAAATAGCATAAAACAATATAGACCCTGGCTCTCCATTATGGAGAATGGAGAACATCCTGCCTCCAATTCTTGCACTTCGCTTCCTTTTGCTTCCAAGAAGCTCCTTACGACTGTCCATACATTTTTTCCATCCTTTGATTTTCATTTCTCCACTTCTTTTAGAAATCTCGTGTGGACAGTTGAGATTCGTAGGACGACCTGGCTGTATGTTCAAAACATTAACACTAACTTTCTGATACATCATATGAGGCACACAATTCTCTGGGATTATCTGTTGAAAAACATAGTAATAACTTCGTAGTTAGCAATGATGTACTAGTTTTAGAAGTATGCAAAAGATGCACGGATGTCGTAATAGTAAAAATCTTACCAGGGTATCTCCATGGTAGTTACCGTAGTTGAACACATGCACTAGTGGCACGTATTTACCATAATGTTGATGGGTTTGATTGTGGATAATGTAATTCTAAATGTCAGTACAAAATCCGACCAGATGATTTTTCTCCTTGTAAGTTGTTAATTCGGAGCCATCGGTGTAGTGGGTTTTGTCTACCATCTCCCGCACATTCTTTGAACAATAAAAATAAGCTATCAATGGAAATAAGCTGTCAACTATTTTGAATTAAACAATATAAATTAGCTAATAACTATGTTTGAGAAACTCACATAGCGGTAGAACTGGAGGCGTATCAACACGGACCCAAATGTCCATATTGTTTTGGTTGATGTCAGGATTACCAAGATCCATGGTGATAAGCATACCCTCATCAAAACCATACATCTTGCAAAATGCTTCCCAATTTTTGCAACCAAAATGGGTTCCGCTCTCAGAATTATATAGATTTACTTCAAAGTCCACATCGTGATGAGTCCTTAGGTGAATTTTCTTTGTTTCAGAAATTTCATGGTCTTCAACATCCATCGTTTCCAAGACATAGTGTCTTGCATGGCATGGGATAAGCTATACTCGAATTGTAAAAGATGAAAATTACACGTTGAAATAGTTGAAGTCATGCTTAATTATGAAAATAACACTTGTCGTCATTGTGTACCGTTTCAACTCAAAGGTCTCCTCGAGCTTAATGCTGAAGCGCCGATCATCGTCCAGGTGAGGCATGTCGCACAGACCTCGATCGTCGTGGCACCAGTCGCACTCCGCCGGGAGACTTTCGTCGTCCGATGATGATGACGACATATCCTACGTTCATAATTCAAAACTACATCATTTAGGGTTTGTCGACACCGAGGCATCCTAAAAGCTAAGCTTTTATCATTTAGGGTTTGTCGACACCGAGGCACCCTAAAAGCCTAAGCTTTCATCATTTAGGTTCTTATCGACACCGAGGCACCCTAAAAGCCAAGGTTTTATCATTTAGGGTTTGTTGACGTCGAGGCACCCTAAAAGCCTAAGCTTTCATCATTTAGGTTTTGTCGACGCCTAGGCACCCTAAAAGCCTAAGCGTACATCATTTAGGTTCTCATCGACACCGAGGCACCCTATAGAAGCCAAGTTAAGTTTTCATCATTTAGGGTTTATCGATGCCGAGGCACCCTAGGTTGGGCCTAATCACTTGACTCTATTGCCCCCTATGTTGGGTTTATCATCTAGGGTTTATCGATGCTAACGAGAATTCTAAGTTGGGCCTAATCAATTGGCTCTATTGCCACCTATGGTTTAATGAAGCAAAAATGGTGGGGCAGTCGATCCTACTTAACTAAGTACTAAGATACCCCGGCCAATGCATTAGTCGCAAGTACCCCATATGTCCTATTTTTAGCAAAGTCATGCTAAAATTCACGGAAAATTTCAGCATGACCTTTGCTGAAAATAGGACATATGGAGTACCCGAATTTGCCGGAACGGAAGTTAATCGACATTCCGGCAAACTCAAGGTCCTCTCGGGGTACCTGCAAATTCATCACGACACAATGGTCGGAGACAAAACCAAGCCACAGACCATATGGTCCTCTGCTTTCATATGGAAAAAAATCAGCTCAACTTATGTGAGCTTCCATTCCAGATATAATAGGTCACCAAACAAAAAATCATCCAGATATAATGGTACAACAAAGAAACAACTTAATCCATGCCTCAGCTTATGAACAGTCATTACTTCAAATACATAAGAAGGAACAATTTATTTGTGACATAGTTACAAATGATGACAGAATAAAGCAACACCCTGCACTAGCCTAAAAACAAGTGAAGTTTCACCCATATAAGAACAACTTTATAAAATCAGAGAAGTTGCTAAATTTTTTGTATCCTTCATATACACTGGAGTACAATGCTATATAATGTTCCATCATCATTACAGAAAATTGACAATTGTCCATAACAGTTAACTGAAATTTTTGCCTCATAGCTTGGGTGGTTTAAGTACTAGGAGACTTTGTAATGTGCAGTACTGGTGCAGTAACAGGCTTCTGAGTTAAGAAAACATTTCTGTTTGATTTTCAAACCACACACTTACTTTCAACTATAAACAAAACTGACTTGCTATTAATGAAACTCATGGTGGAAGTAACTACTAGCAGCATGTCATTATCATGGCAGTCCACTATATATTTTTATGACAAAATACATCATTATCAGGGCACATTATGGCCATTTTCTTACATGATTCTTACTGTACCTAACTGATTTTTTGATAGTAGCTCAAAAAAATTAACAGTAGCTCCTAACTGTACCTAACTGAATTTTTTGACAGTAGCTCAAGTTTTTGACAGTAGCTCCTAACAGTAGCTCCTAACTGAATTTTCTACTTAAAGGGAAGGCTGACTTAAGTGGCAAGATGATAAAATTTGCGTAACATAACAATATATGCATCTTAATATAACACCATCTCCTAACAGAAATAGTATCCAGATCTACTAGGGGGCAAAGTAGAACTAGGGGGCGACATTTCCATTCGAGTCATGAATATCTAAACAGTGTTCAGTTTTCTTACTAATTTGTTCCCAGGATAATTCCAATTCCTTGAGAACATGAATAAAATCAAAATTATCCAGAGGTATATCAACACCCATCATTGATGCTCTAAACATAATCTCCTTAGCTACTTAATTCCCCAACCCTAGCTACTTAATTCTCCAACCCCTTTTCTTGTCCAAAATTCTCCAACCCCTAACCCTGGAACACATCAGAAGGAAATCAAGAGGGGGAAGAGGGGGAAGCGGCTCGGGTGCTCACTTGGGAGGTCGAGGGCGACTCGGGGTAGCCGGAGCTAGTCGAGGCGGCGCGAATTCGGCATTGAGCGGTGGCGATGGTGGCCGAGGCGGAGGAAATCGGTGGGCGTCGAAGGGCGTACGAGCTCGTCCGGTTCCTCGTAGTCGAAGAGGACGACAACGGCGGTCCTCCTGGGCAGGCCGCGCGGTGTTGGACGGCGAGCACGAGGTTGACGCAGCCGGGGCCACGGGGGGAGGGGGCGCTTGGGCGGGAGGACGTCGAGGGCGCAGGCGCGGGCAGAGGGGGGACGGTGAGGGAGGCGGCGCTCGGCTCGAGGAGGCACGGGGGCGGCGACGAAGACGGAGGCGCGGGGGCGGCGGCGTGGGGGCGGCGACGGAGACGGAGGCGCGGGGGCGGCGGCGGCGTGGGTCGGGGCAGCGGGGGGAATTAGCTAGGGGGCGAGGGAGAGGGACGAAGGGGATCTGGCGAGAGGGAGGGAATTAGCTAGGGCGGAATCTTACTAATGGCGCACCTGCGGTCGGTGCGCCATTTGTAATCTTTTTTTACATAGAAATGGCGCACCAGGCAGAGGTGCGCCATTAGTAATCTTTTTTTACATAGCAATGGCGCACCAGGCAGAGGTGCGCCATTAGGTATGTTTCTTTATATATAGCAATGGCGCACCTGCCAGAGGTGAGCCATAAGTAATTTTTTTTGTTGCATGTAATAATTTTTTAGAAAATGAATATGAATATGAAACAGTAATATTTTTTATAACAACAGTTATAATTGTTGTTTAACAACAATTGTAGTCTACACTTTTTTATTATAATTTTTTAAAAAATGAAGAGGGGAGAGGAGGCGCC
>NC_041382.1:131771283-131784125 GCF_002162155.2 Triticum dicoccoides | reverse complement strand
GGCGGCGGCGGTGGAGCGGGGGAGGGTGCGGTGGGTCGTCGGCGGCGGTGGAGCTAGCGGGGGAGGGTGCGGGTGGGATCGAGATCGAGATGGAGGGGGATCGAGATCGAGTGTCCTCATGAATATTCAATATTTTATCATATGAATATGAAAAAATATCATCAAATTTGAAAAAATATTCATGAATTCAAAAAGTGCCCATGAAATTTAAAAATATTCATGATATCAAAAAGTGCCCATGAAATACAACCGAGAAATCAAGACTACGATTTAAATACAGTCGATCTTAGCTAGCTATCTGTTCATAATCTTCTTGCCCTTCTTTTTCGCAAATGGAGTTCTTCTGTGGAACGGACGTCCTTTAGGTAGGGTGGTCCTGCTTCTTCTTGTGGTGTATGCTGCTACTTCATCGTCATCGTCATGTTTGATCTTCGGGTCGCCGTACTTGTCGAAGTCTTGCTCATTGGCTACTCCATCCATTCCGATGATCTTCCTTTTGCCTCTCCTCACGACAACACGACTGGGCTTTGACGGGTCGGTAATGAAGAAGCATTGGTCCACTTGGGAAGCCAGTACCCATGGCTCATTTTTCGCCGTGACGTTTGCGCCCGCGGTCTTGGATTTCGCTTCGGGTATAACCATGGTGGTGAAATACCGGTCTTCTTTTAGGACGCTCTTGGCCCATCTGACACGGAACATCGGGACCTTCTCTCCAGCGTAGCTCAGCTCCCAGATCTCCTCGATCCTTCCGTAGTATCTGTCCTTGTCATTACCGGTGTAGGATTCCATCGTTACCCCGGAGTTCTGATAACCATCGCTCTTCATGTCCTTGTCCTCGGTGTAGAATGTGTAGCCGTTGATATCGTACGCCTCATAGGTCATCAGGTTGTGCTCGGCGCCCTGTGACAAGGCGAATATGAGTTGTTCTTCCGCGGAAGAATCCTCATGTAAAGGGTATGACAGAAGCTTCTGCTTGAACCAACGCGTGAAACAAGAGTTGTGCTCTTTGATTATATCTCCGTCTGTCCTCTGTTGGCCACGGCCATTATATGTCTTCTCAATAAAGGTTTTGTGCTCTACCACCCAAGGATCGACCATGTCTATGTGTTGTAGCGCGACTAGGTTTGCTCTTTCAAAGTCGGCGAGTCGACCCTCGAATTTGACATGCATTTCGCGGCGACCCTCACGGTGACCCCATCCAGAGAGCCTGTCGAGCTGCCTGTTGACGGGCAGACCAACGGGGTTCTCGATGCCTAGATAATTCGTGCAGTAGGAGATGCACTCTTCGGTCAGAAAGCCCCTGGCTATACTTCCCTCTGGACGTGACATGTTGCGAACGTATCCTTTGATGACACCATTCATCCTTTTGAACGGCATCATGCTGTGCAGGAACGTCAGCCCGAGTTGGATGATATCCTCCACGATATGGACCAGCAGATGCACCATAACGTCGAAGAATGCGGGCGGGAAGTACATCTCAAGCTCACATAGTATCACCACGATCTCTTCCTGTAGCCTTCTAAGTTGCCTCACACCAACCGACTTCTGAGAGATGACGTCGAAAAAGTTGCATAGGCCAAATAGCGTTTCACGGACGTGCGCGTCAATGATCCCACGGATTGCAACTGGAAGTATCTGCGTCATCAGCACGTGACAGTCATGAGACTTCATCCCGCTGAACTTCTGCTTCGCTGGGTTTAGGTATATGCTTATCTTCCCCGTGTAACTATAAGGAAGTTTTACTCCTATGAGGCAGGTGAAAAACTGCTTGATCTCCTCCTGACTTAGAGTGAAGCACGCGGGAGGGTAGTCATTTCTAGTCTTCTTGGCCTTTTTGCCTTTGCGACGACTTTCTGTGTCCTGCTTTGCCTCATCATCATCATGATCATCATCATCATCATTAGCGTGAAGCTCCTGTTTGATGCCCATTGATTTCAAGTCTGCCCTTGCTTTCGGCCCATCTTTGGTCCTCTCTGGCATGTTGAGCAGGGTACCAAGCAGACTCTCGCACACGTTCTTCGTGATATGCATGGCGTCAAGGTTGTGAGGCACACGGTGGATCTTCTAGTACGGCAAGTCCCAGAAAACAGACCTCGTTTTCCATACCTTCAGCAGCGGCTCTGGTGCCTTTCACTTCTTTCCCAGCTCTGGCGCCTTTTGCTTCTTTCTCGGCAGTGGGCAATCTTTCCAATTTTTCAATAGCCCGTCTATTTCCTCGCCGCTCCTCGTACGCGGGCGTCTTTGGAGTTCGGTTTCACCATCAAACATATCCTTGCGTTTCCTCCACGGGTCATCGTCGCGAAGCCACCTTCGATGTCCCATGAACACGGTTTTCAAAGACCCGGGATCTCTATCTAGCTGGTGATACATTGTGTCATCCATGCACCTGACGCATCCAGAAAATCCGTGGACCACCTGCCCCGCGAGATATCCGTAACCGAGATAGTCGTGCACCGTCATGAGCAGTGCGGCTCTCATAGGGAAATATTCTTTCTCTGTGGCATCCCACGTATTGGCTGGCGCTTTCCACAGCGTGTCTAGCTCCTCTTTCAGCAGCCCTAGATATAGATTGATGTCGTTCCCTGGTTGTTTCGGCCCTTCAATTAGCATACTCATGTGAATGTACTTCCTCTTCATGCACAACCAGGGGGGAAGGTTGTACATCCACACAAACACAGGCCAGGTGGTATGTGTGCTTCTCTGGCTGCCAAGTGGATTGACTCCATCGGTGCTCGCGCCCAGCATGATGTTCCTTGGATCCTTCCAAAATTCTGGGTGTTCGAAGTTCAACGCTTGCCACTGGCTCCTATCCTTACGGTGACTCGGCATCTTGTCTTTTTTATTTATCTCCGGATCATTTGCGTCATCTTCTCGCTTCTTATCCTCCCTATCTGCATGCCAACGCAGGAGCTTTGCTACCTTAGGGTCCACTAAATACCGCTGCAGAGGAGGAGTGATCGGAAAGTACCACACCACTTTTTGAGGAGCTTTCTTCCTCTTCTTGGATCGAGTGACGCCGCACACCGGACATACGGTAGACTCCGCGTGCTCGCCCCGATAAATGATGCAATTGTTCATGCACACATGGTATTTCACGTGCGGTAAATCCAAAGGACACACGACTTTCTTCGCCTCCTTGAAACTGGTCGGGCACTTGTTCCCCTTGGGAAGACGTTCATGCTAGAATGACATGTTCTCGTCAAAGCATGCGTCGGTCATTTTGTGTTTTACCTTCATCTCCAAAGCCATGCGCGTTACTTTCAGGCGGGTATCCTCGGGTCTGCATCCTTCATACAATGGAGTAACCGCGTCTATCTCCAGTTGATCCAGCTTGGCTTTCTCTCGGGCGGCAGCTTTTGTGTTATCCGTCTGCTTGAGAAGCAGCTCTTGAATATGAGGGTCCTGCACCCAGCCCATCGATGATCCATTGTCGTCTGCTCCTCCGGTATCTAGATCTTCATGATCATGCCCTTCGTCTGCTCCGGCATCTTCCTCATCATCATGTCCGGCATCTTCTACATGATGGCTGTGTACAGCATCACCGCCGTGATCATGTCCTGGAGATTCTTCGTCTTCTCGCCCACCCGAGCCGCGGTGGTTGTCTTGCTGCCCTTCCTCATTTCTTGCCCGGCCCCCATGGACGACTTCATAGTCATCTTCATCACCTTGCCACCGATAGCCATCCATGAAACCAAGCAAGAGCAGGTGGTCCCGCACCTGCCCGGAATCCGGGTCCGCAATAAGGCTCTTCAGCTTGCATCTTCGACACGGACATCTTATCTCCGTCTCGTTCTTTTGAAGCATCTCGGCCTTTGCGGAGCTCAAAAACCTATTCACAATGCCTTCGGTCATCATGCGGACCATGGTCGCCTGCGGGGTAGAGCAAAACGATATTTTAGAACCAAGAAAAATTTTGGAATGACTTTCCCTAAAAATAGGACCAAAAAGAATGCATAGTGCCAAAATTCTCGCCGAAATGGAAATGAATCAATATTCTGGCAAAATATTGGCAACTATCGCATTTCAAATACCGGTACCTGCAAACACAAACATATATGCAACACCACAAACATATGAAACACCACAAACATACATAGATCTAGCTAGGCCACAAAAAGTGCACGTGCACGTTGTTGGAGCGAGCTAGGGAGAAAAAAAGTAGATCTACAACATGAAGATAGCTTTTCCCTTACTTACCTATCAAAAAAGGTAATTTCAACACTTAATTTTGATGAATCTATGGTGCAAATGAGGTGAGGAGGAGGAGGCAGCCGACAAGCTTAGAAAAGGAGGTGGGGGAATGAAGTGGGGAAAGTGAGTGTGTAGGTGTGGCTGTCCAAAAATATCTAGCTGGTCCCAGGTTACTAATGGCGCACCACAGAGACATGCGCCATTAGTAACCCAACATATTAATGGCGCACCAGACAGACATGCGCCATTAGTAGTTTTGCAACAAAGTAAAACAAATAATTTTTATACTAATGGCGCACCGTGGCACAGTGCACCATTACTAGTTTAAACTAGTAATGGCGCACTATGCAATGGTGCGCCATTAGTAGTTTTGCAAAAAAGTAAAAAAAATACAGTAGTGGCGCACTCTGCCCGGATGCGCCATTAGTATGTTTGAAAAAATGAAAAAAACATTTTGTTACTAGTGGCGCACCGTGTGCCTGGTGCGCCATTAGTGTCTTCCACACTAATGGCGCACCAACAGATGGTGCGCCATTAGTATATAGTAATGGCGCACCACATGTCTGGCGCGCCATTAGTGTCATTTCCATCTATAGCCCTTTTCCTAGTAGTGCGGGCTAGAGTTGGAATCGTCCGTTCATGGGCCGACCATAACGGGCCATCGTTAATAGGCCGTATTTGATGACGCTATGAAAATGGCCGAACGTATTAACGGACCACAAACGGGCCGACTGTAACCACGAGCTGAATTTGGCCCTCGAGCAGAAAATGACAGTAACGGGCCATAAATAAACGAATGCTGGAAATGAGCCCTAGAATAAATGGGCTTTGAGAAGGCCGAAAGATAACATGGGTATAAAGTGATACACTGTTCATTACGGGCCAGTTTCACCACGGGCCATTAATGGGTGTAAAGTGATACACTGTTCATTACGGGCCAGTTTCACCACGGGCCGTTAATAGGCCAAGAGTTACATAGGGCCTCATATGGGCCGAAAGACGTCATGGGCCATACTTGGGCCAGAAGTGAAAACGGGCTCGAATCATATTGGGTGGCCCAGATGATGCTACTGGGCCTAATTCGTATAGGATGTAACGAGCCTTGGGTTAGCGGGCTGTAAATGGGCTATATGCGAACATGCTGTTAACACGCTTTACACGGGCCGGCCTGCCACCTTTTGACCAAGTCAAACGGGCCGACCTTTTCATAGGAATGGGCCTCTGTTGGGTCGTGCCACATGTCAACGTAACATAGGCGCCTTCTGTCCAATGAGTGGATGACATCTGTCCCAACGATGAGCCGACACATGTTTCCTCCATCCAATGATGATGTTACACGTGGAAAATCCCCATTGGGCAGGGCTGTTAATGGGTTATCGGATCCAAAACCTGACCCGATAGCTTAACGGCTTTCCGTTACGGTGGATGCCATGTGTCGTTCACCCTTGAGGAAAGAACTTCTATGATACGGGATTTATCATCATGGAAGTGGACACTTCTGTGATGATAATTTTGGTAATGTCATGGAACACTTCTACGACAACATAGGTATGACTATCTTGATTCTGTCATAAAATTGTCATGGATGTACATGCATGACAGAAAATGCGACCTACTGTGACAAACACGTATCATCACGGAAGTGTATTGTTTTGTAGTGCTAGCTGCTGCTGCTCCGGCTCACGCTCGCACTGCTGCTGCTGCTTTGGCTCTTACTCGCGTTGCGGCTTTGCTCTTGCTGTCGTTTGCGTTGCTGCTGCTCTGCTCTACTGTTGCTCTCGCTCGCTCGTGCTGCTGCACGACCTGCGGTAGCTACAGGAGTTGCTACTTTAGCACTCGCTCACAGCTCTGCTGCACAAGCTGCTCTCTCCTACTATGTTCAATCAATGCTCGAATGCCCTAAACTTCTATTGCAGTGCTCTACTACTAGTTCAATCAATTTCATCAATAAAATTCAGTTTCGACAGTAAAATTTAGTTTAAACTGTAAAGTTCAGTTTCTTCAGTTAAATTCAGAGTCAACAATATTTACAACATCTGTTAGAGCGGCCATGGCACGGCTGATGCATTTTAGATCTAGCACTTTTTGGTGATGTGTACATCATCTATTGCACATACTATTAGACTCCCACTACAGATTAATGTTGTATGTATTGTCCTGCTTCAGCCTCGCTGTCGTACACCTCACCTGAGTTGCTCCAACAACGAAACTGTCCATCATAGTGGAGCAGTACACTCGGCGTCGTCTCCAAAGGCATCAAATCTTCTTCCCCGCCTCCGACAGTGACACCAACATCACCATCCTCCACATCCAACCCAATGATGCTGAGGTTGAAAAGGCTATGCCAAAGAGGTTGTACACTCGTCGCATCACTTTGTTACTCTACATTCATGTCGATCCCTTAGGGATCCTTTGGTTCAAGCAGTTGCAAATCTAGGAAGAAATGAATCATGGTCACAAAGTTAACAGGGAGAAAACTAAATGCTCTTTTGAACCACAATTAGAATCGGTTTAGCAAGATAGCCATTATATGATATTCATGGGGACCAAATCTAAGCTCACAGAATATTTCTAGGGCAGGCTTCAACCTTTTGAAGACGACATACTAGAATCGCAACTGGTTCAAAGAAAAAGTGAAGGAAAACATAGGAATTGGAAACTTTACTATGGCACTACTATTCATGCATTTGTCAGAAGGAATGGAGCAAAGAAAACTGTAGGATTTTTTCCTTTGGTGTCTCTTTCAAAGAAAAACATAGGAATTTTAATATCCACTTGGACATCCTTTGCAAATTAATATGCATGAAGAACATGACTAAGTGCATTACTGGCATAATAAGATTCTTATTTTACATTTTCGTGTGGTTTGACTTTAATTTGACCATGTTTCTCCATTCATGTGTTCTTCCAATTCATGCGAACCAAACACCCAGGTTGATAGAAATCCTATGTTTGCAAATGCTCTGTTATGAACGTGCATTCCTATCCTATTCCCGTGTTTTTCCTGTACCTACGTTTTTAGAATCCTCCAATTCTAAGGAGCCCTTAAAGATTTACTTCATTTTCAGATAGGTGTCAAAGAAAACTGTGTGTTTGTCCCGCTCCTGCCATGCCGTCATCACCCCACTTGAGGTGCACCATCAACGGAAGCGTTCACGGCAGCAGAGACCCCCCTACAGACCTTCTTTCGCCGCCTTAGATCATCTTCCCCATTGCTTGTAGCCACGCCAACTGCATTACCATCATCGACAGAGCAGATGAACCTGAGGACTACACAGTCCCGAAAGAGAGGTCGCACTCTTTTGTGTCATCTTACGTTATACATCCATTATTATTACCTGCTACTTTATCATCCTATTCACCTCTTAGAGTCCGAGTCAGGTCCAAACTAATGTTCCAACTTGAGTTTTAAATGTTTGTGGGGCACATATTGAGGCAGCAACGAATAGTATTTTTCTACTATCTAGTTCATCTGGGGTCTTCTATGTGCTTCGTGTTGGGTGGGCAACAAACAGTAGATGAGCCATCATCTATCTTTTTAAACTAAAGCTATCATCTTCCTGCTATCATTAGTTTTGGATCTATCCACTCGTTTTCTACCACCAGTCTTGATTTCTGCATGCACCCCTTAGGCCTTACATAATCTAACTATGTTTTTTATTATGTATGTCGGTTATTGTACACAATCGTACTAAACATGTAGAGAAAAAAGAAGACCGTTGCGTGGGAATATAATGCCATGTAGACGCCGCTCCATGGTGGGCAAAGTGGGGGCCCCGTCCCCCATTCCATATTATATTCTAGAGGAAGATAACTATTCAGAGGGGCATTCATAGGGAGCCGACCACTCCTATTTACCCTCTGAGCTCTTTGTTCCAACCTGGCATGCTGATGTTGGTCATATCATGCATATGGCGCCTCGCATTGCTTACTTTGTACATCTTATATGTCATTAGCTTAGTTTAGGTTTGCTTTGTGTGAATGGCACATGTTGGTTTCTATATCATACTCCCTCTGTCCCTAAATATTTATCTTTTTAGAGATTTTAATAAGTGACTACATACGGAGCAAAATGAGTGAATCTACACTCTAAAATATGTATATATACATCTGTATGTGGTAGTCCATTTGAAATAGCTAAAAAGACAAATATTTAGGAACGGAGTGAGTATATGTGAATTATGCAATGCCATCTTCTTTAGCCAGACATCATATACGTGAATCATGCAATGCCATCCTGTTTAGCCAGTCATCGTATATGTGAATGTTATCGTGCCATACTATTTCTTTTTTCATAATGTATTCCATTTGTCAACAATGTTTGTACATTCATCTACTCTTCCTGTGCATCAGCCATTTGAGTCGGTGATGGGAAAACTAGAGTGAAAACCAGGTCTTTTGAGTAGTCAGTGCTACCTATTGATGCAGATTTCTTGATGGTTATAGATCGCTCCTCAGAGGAGGATTCGGAGATAGATGACCAGTCGTATCCCCCCCGAGGTGTATGCCCTAACTTGGCAGGGTTATATTGCTCATATCATGCATATGGTGTCTTGCATTGCCATGTCATCTGCTTAGATTAGACATGCTTTTGTGCGAATGCCTCCTGTTTGCTTTCTATACTAGATATGTGAATTATGCAATGCATTGTTTTTTAGCCAGTTATCATATATGTGAATTATGCACCGCCATCCTGTGTAGCCAGCCATCATATATGTGAATTATCTCATGCCATCCTTTTTTCATTACGTATTCCATTTCTCAACAATTTGTGTATATTGAACTACTCTTCATGTGTATCAGCCATTTGAGCCGGTTATGCAAAAATCTAAAGTGAAAACAAGGTCTTCAAAGCAGGCAATGGTACTTGTTGAAGCATATATCTCGATGGTTATAGATAGCTCCCAAGGAGGATTCAGAGACAGATGACCAGTCCTATATCCCACCCGAGGTGTATGCTCTAACTTGCAATGTTTATATTTCTCATATCATGCATATGGTGTCTTGCATTGCTTAGTTTACACTTACATTGTTGGATAGAGAACTAGCCACACCCCATCTAACCCCAACCCCAACAAATAGTAACCCACTTCTAGTTGACACATCACCATGTCCACCACAGAGTACCACCACACAAGCAGTTTGTAAAGCAACTGCAGTACCCATAGCATGAAGACCACCACAGCGAACCCAAACTCCACGTTTAAAGCAGAAGAGCAACTATTCTCAGGTCAGATTCTGTAGCTATGGTCCATACTCCTTTGCTCTTGCATCACTGTATTTACTCATACCAACTAATTTAGAATTTGAAGGATCCAAATGAAACTCCAATGGCGCAACAGGTATGTTTTAAACTATTTCTTTAACTAGATTGTTGTTCTAACTTCTTGCTCTGTGACTGTGTTGATTTCAGTTTCAGTTGTGTAAACAGTTGTTCTCATGTCAAGCACACACTACTGCAGGATGCTGCTAACGCGACACTATGATCAGAGACCCTTCGAGAAACTGTGTGTGATGCAATAATCGCAAATGGTGGTGTATGAAAACTGTCAAAATGTATAAAATGTTTGTGATGACGGATGCATCAAACACAGTTCAGATTTTAGTTGCGTGTGCGATGAAGGGCATATGGTTCACTTCATTTAACTGTTTGATGAGGAGGAACAAAAGAAACGGGTAGCCAGATGAAGGCGTGTGCGATGCAGACCATATGGTTCACTCGGATGAACTATTTCTGATGAGGAGGAACAAAAGAAACGGACAGCCAGATGAAGGTGTGTGCAATATACAGCATATGGTTCACTCGGATGAACTGTTTGTGATTAGGCAACACAAAAGAAATGGTCAACTAGATCAAGGTGTGTGCGATATATGCATGCAGTTCACTCGGGCCTTGTCGTTAGTGTGTGACCTCTGTGGCAACCATTCGCTCCCCATGTGCCTCTTCATGTGTACCGTGGCAACCGTCCACCGACTGTTCGCCTTTCCCTCTCGGTTTGGAACTGCTACCGGATGCTAGCTCTTCCTCCCTCCTCCATTTTCCTTCACCCTTCATTCTGCCATTGTTCGATCGTCTTCTCCATGGAGGGAACAGGCCAGAAACGATCCCGTTATTCTTGCCCCGATCTGAATGATGACGCGGTGGAGGAACTCATTGATCCGTGCAAAGTCATCACCTCGGCTAGCATGGCAGGTTCGTTCAAGACCATTCTCGACTCAACTATAACATCATTACAAGGAACCCAAGGGTACAGGAGCGGTTTGATCTCCCCTATCTTCTTCGCCGTGACCCTGCTGACTGGCGCGGGGACGAGGGAAGCCTTGCCTTGTGTAAGTTGATGCCGCTTGATAATGATATGTATGATGTTAAGATGCCATCGCTTAACGGCAAGGCTTGTTTAGGCGCAAATGGAGATTGGGTTGTTTATATTGGGTACAACTACGAGTGCGAACTTGTGAATGTGTACACTCGTCAACGCGTTCCACTTCCAAAAATTTTAGACGACTGCCCAGAGGTTGAGTACACCAATATTCTACGTGAGTTCAAATACGATCATGCTGACTGTCGTCTAGGGAAGATATCAATTTGTCGAGTTCCCAACCGCTCTTGGGATTACATGAACTATGAAGTTGTTGCTATCTTCGACAAGCTTGTTGCCGTCCTTACTTCCACGCCTCGATGGATATTGCTCAAAAATCAATTTATGTACACGGATGAGTAATGTGATGCAATTCAATACGAGGGTATTGTGTTTGCTGCCACCACTCGTGGCACTATGTTTGCATGGAATCCTGATGCTTTCGGTACGTTTGTCTTCCACCATAATTATAATTGTTTCATCCACATGCATGCGGGTTAGCTAGTTTTTGTTTATTAATTAACCTTCTTTTGTTTCCAAGGTCCTATGAACATTCCACTACCTATACTTGAATTTTTTTACAAGCATGAGGACAAGCAGGACCCATATACTCAGTGGCGCCTGGCAACTTATTTCGATGGATCACCTCTTCTTGTTTGTATACAGGGCACTACTGATGTTACTAAGGAAGCAGGTGTTGTCTTGCATGGTCGCACTCTCCAGACCTATTCCAACATCTGTTGCAGGGTATTCGGGATGGACACTAGTGTACTAGTGCCAACACCTTCTCCCTGGTTCAGTATTGAAAGTCTTGGAGGAAACTCGCTCTTCCTTGGCAAAACTGTCCAATGATGGTGGAAGGCGATCCAGCTGCTGTTAACACAACGTTACTACCATTTATGAGAAGCAACTATATCTATACCTCGGACATTACTATGCTTCCCTACCATCCCAATATGGGTCCTGACATAGGCCGCTTCAGCCTCGATGACCAGTCCTGCATTGTTCTCAAGATTGACAGTAGCTGGCCCTTCCCAAAGAATCACTTCTGGTTCAAAGCAAGCGTTTCCAATGCCGACGAGTGGTTGAGCTGAAGTTCATTTCATCACTTTGTTATTTGTTGTGTGAGAAAAACTTTACTAGAATGTTTTGTTGGAAATGATCTATAATCCAATGTGTATCCTCGTTGTCGTTGTGGGATGATGACTTGTTGTATGTAATCAATGGTACATTTGCATATGCGTCCATCAACTCACACCTACTAGTGGTGTCCATATGAACAGTGCTAGTGATTTTAGTTGCAAAAATTAGATAGTGCTAGTGATTTGTAGCTGCATATTTTGACAAATCGCAGTGTTATAAGTTTGACAAATGGCAATGTTACTAGATAAACAGATGTCAATCTTTCCAGTTTGACAAATGGCAACATACCCAAAATGATAGATATGAAAATCTTACCCAATTGTTTGTACGTGCTTACACATGGGTCACGCAAAACAACCGTTTGCGTTGAAGGGATGCCGAAATCCTGCTCGGCACATTTTCCCTTGGCTTCGTGCGGAAGCTGTCAGTTTGCATACGGGTGTTCTAACTAAAATGTTTGCGATGACTGTTTTATATTTAAAAACCATTGACATTTTTTTCAAATGAAAATCGTTTAATAATTCTGTACATTAGGAGAGAAAAATGAAAGTTCGTTCAAACAATATCTTTCATTCAGTCACACTGCGAATTTATATTCATATGATCCAGAATTCGAGTGTCGGGGGTTTGGTGAGACATATGCCAAAGAATGGCTAATCATGATGGGGGCTAGTAGGACATCGCCGGTGCCTGGAAACGGGATGAGGCGAAGACATGCACGCCGGCGAATCTTACCCAGGTTCGAGGCTCTCCTAGGAGATAACACCCCTAGTCTTGCTCTGCGGGGTCTCCGCATGATCACTAAGGCACTAGCGAGTACAATGGTGCTCCTCGAGCTGTATAGTAGAGGTAGAAGAATGCAGGGCTAGCTTTCTCCTCTCTCTATGTGTGTGTCTAGGTCTAACAGGTTGGGAACCCTTTGCATGGGTGCCCTGGGGGGTTTATATAGGCCTACCCCCCAGGGTTACAATGGTAATCTGGCCGAGAGTAGGACCCGGCTGTCAGTTTCTCTTGTCACCGGCTCCTCCGCCGACCACTGGGGCCGGCCTCCTGGTGGGCCCTGCCGGCTGGTCTGGTACAGAGAGGACAAGCCGCCTCCGCCTCTTGCGGGCCTAGCCGGCTACTTGTTACTGTAGCTGTAACGCTAAT
>NC_041382.1:131712667-131771230 GCF_002162155.2 Triticum dicoccoides | reverse complement strand
TCCCGCCGTTTGGTGGGAGATCACTGTAGCCACACCGTGTCTCGTCTGGTTAATGGCACGTGGACTCCGAGGGAAGAGTGGGCCGCCTGCTAGAGGCCGGCCTCCCTCGGGTCCGACTGGTCAGGTGATGCCGCCCTCTAGGCTCTCGCTTCCTGGTAGGGCCCGCCGCCTGCAGGCCATACCGACAGACCGTTGTGGGAACTGGGTTCCACCTGACAGGGGTGACGTCAAGGGCGGGATGGCAACAGTGCCGCACCTTGCGGAGATCTCGGCCGGTACAGGACACTATCGCCGTGCTCCGCCCTGGATATGGGGGTGATGGGCTACACTTTGGCCACATCCTGTCTTGTCTTCTGTATGGGGGCACAGACTTTGAGGGCGTCGTGGGCCACCTGGTAGGAGCCGGCCTCTCTAGAGGCCACCTGCTGGGAGCCAGCCCGTCTTGGGGCCGTCCTCTGGGTCTCGACCGTCTTCTGGCAGCCGGCCGCTTGAGCCAGCCGGCCACCAGAAGGCGTCGCTTCGTCCTTGACGCTTCAGGGGCGCAGCCGGCCCGATGTCTTGAAATGCTCAGGGACTCGGGTTAGGCTACCCGTGGCCCATTACTTCGATAGTAGTCCCCGAAGCTGGTGAGGCGTCGCGGCTGACAGGTCGAGGTGCCGTAGCAGTTTCCTTTTCGGAGTGCTCTTGTTGAATGCTTCATCCGTCTTTTGGTAAACCGCCCGCCGGGAGTCGGCCATGACCATGCAGATTAGTCGGGTGACTTTGAATTGTCAAGGCGGGAGTCAGGTGACGTGCCTTCTAAGCTTCTAGCCCACCGCCCGCTGTGAGCATGCCACGCGGCGCCAGCTATTCGGGCCAGCCTGCCAACCCACGCACACGATGGGATGCGACAGCAGGCTGGGCCCGCCACGACCGGGCCTTGGCGCGCGGGCGGATCCGCTGCGGCCGAAGCAGACCGTTGTGATTCCGTGCGGAGTTACTATGCGCAGTAACTCGTGCAATAATAGTGGGGACGTGGGGTCGTGGGCGCAGTTAATCCCACGATCCCACACCCCGCCCCCTCGGATTTGCATCCCAGGGGCTATAAGTAGGGGGGAAGGGGGAGCGGCGGACCACGCGCGCCCTCCTCCCCTTTGCCATTTTCGACCTTCTCCTCCTCTTGCTGCCGCCACACTTCTGCGCCCCGCCGAAGCGCTGCTGCAGCTTGTCGCCGTCAGCCTCCTCCGCGCTGAGCCGCTTGCTTCGCCGCAGCGCCACTTCCCTGCCGAGCTCAGACCCCATGACGCGCGAGAAGGGAGGGGACTGGGATGGCTCGATCGTCATCGACAACCACCTCACCTTTCTTCGCGCCACACGGCGTGGGCTACGTCAAAGTGCCCGTGCTGCCGGAGGAAGAGATCTCGCCGGTGCCGCAGGGAGGTGAGCGGGTTATCTTCCGCTCACACATCCTCCGCGGCTTAGGCCTGCCGGCGAGCGGGTTCTTTCGCTCCTTCCACAACTTCTACCACCTTCAGCCGCATCACCTGACGCCCAACACCGTGACGTTGCCCTCCACCTTCGTCACGATGTGCGAGGGCTATCTCGGCATCCTCCCCACCATCGAGCTGTGGGGAGCATTTTTCTACACCAAGCTAGGCACCTCCGCCAGGGAGAAGGTGGCCCAGTGCGGTGCCTTCGTCACGGTGCGCCGCCCATCCGTGAAGAACGCCTTCCCTGCCATCAAGCTGGCATAGTCGGTCAAACTGTGGCAGAAATCATATTTCCATGTGGAGAACGTCGACCCCGCCCTTGAATTCATCAACTTGCCGCCCTACGAGGCCGGCCCTCCGGCGAACTGGAGCTACAAGCCGAAGCCCTTGTCAGTCGACGCCACGGCCGCCATCAACCAGCTCCGGGTGCTGACGGACGCGATAGGCCTCAAACTGTCCGACTTGCTGGTCACCTTCGTCGAGCGCCGGGTTCTCCCGCTCCAAGGCCGGCCTCATCTGATCTATCGGATGAGTGGGCACCAGGACCCGAGCTGGACATGCACGAGGGACATGCCGACTGCCAAGGTCGCCTGCATGGTGAACGAGATTTCCGACCTCAAGCTGTCGGAAGGGTCTTGGCAGTTCGGTATGCGGCCATACTCCCGGGCCAACCTGCTACCTCATGTAAGTTCTTCAACTCTTTACTTTTTAGTATTTTGTTTCAGTTTTGGTCTTACCGTCTTGAATAGTCGATCAGTCTTGTAAACACAAATCTTCACGTCTCCGGCGATGACTGCCATCGTAGGGCCGGGTGGAGACTACCTGCCGGACCGAGCAATGAGCAATGTGGACGACCCCGACTTGGGGGCGGCTGCCCTGGAGGACGACACCATAGGTGGTGGCGACGGAGCGGGCGCCTCCGAAGATGTGGGCGGCATCGAGACCTGGCCCGATGACGACGAAGACGAGGATGAGCCGCGCCATGCGCGAGGCACTGGCAAGGCGGATATGGGCCCTTCCGCCGAGATGGCTGCTCAAGGTGGCACGCGCAAGTGCAAACAAGGCGCCGCCAAAGAAGACCAAGAACCCGACCGTCGCGACCAGGCGAAAGGAGTCGCTGCGAAGGCGGCCAAGTTTCAGAAGCTTCCGAAAGTGCCCCCTATGGTGTTGGCGTAAGTGTCTTTTCCTTGTGCCTTCCTTTCTTATTGATTTTATCTGAGCCATTCTACTTTATTTCCTTGACTTAGGGCTCTGCTCTCTCTCGATAAGTCGACCGCCGCCTCAGTCATCGGGTCGGGGGAGACTTCTGCCACCACCCGACGAATTCACCCTGCGGCCGACCTCCGGGAGGCGTAGGAACGAATGGGCGGGAGGTGCGTGAGGAGCGGGAAGCCGACGTCTGAGCTGAGGCCACCGCCCTTCAGTAGTGCAACAGGGCGTTCCTGGATTTGCGAGAGGCCATTCGGGTATGTTTCTTACTTCTTCATCTTTGATTCTTGTACTTCTCTATGGGGGCGCGCCAGCGCACCCACTGGGTGTAGCCCACGAGTTTCGGGCCGGCCGCTGAGCAGGCGGCCCGGAACTTTACTTGGCGAGCTCCGAGTGCTAACTTTTTCTTATATCTTCATTGCGAGACTATCATAATCTTCACGCGATCACCTTCAACTCCAACGTACGAGATCTGGACAGGCGGACCGCCGACTTGGCGGAAAGCCAGAGTAAGTCCCTGTTTTCTTTCTTTGTGGGGTCGCAATAGCGCACCCGCGGGCTATAGTCCCCGAGATTCGGGCCGACTGCTGTGCAGTCGGGCCGGATCTCCTCGGCAACTATACTTCTTATTCGTTGGTCATTGACATCCTTTTTTCTTTCTCCACTCTTGCATAGGCCAATGCCGCCATGCAGAGGCGGCTAGGTGAAGCCAACACCTCGTTGCGTGCCAAGGAGGCAGAGTGCAATGAGCTGGCCCAGGACCGCGACCGACTGGCCACGCAATTGGAGAAGCAGACGGAGCTTCTCCAGATGGCCCGGAAGGAGGCCGAGGTGAAGGAGTCCAATCTCCTCACCGAGATTGAGACCGAACGCTCCACCTAGACCGACAAGGAGGCACTGCTGAAGTCCGGCTTCGGCAGGATTGAAGACATGGTTGATGGTAAGCTTTCTTCTTTTTCTTTCTTTGGGTTGCCTGCTGTCGATCAAGCCGGCTTCCAGCTTCTGGCCTCTGACTTCAGATCATTTGCTTTTTGCCTGAGCAGACTTCTTTCTTGGCCATTCTGACGCCGCCAACGAGGCTATCGAGGCTTATCATGAGGAACAGAGGGCGGAAGGCGTGCAGATCACTGCCGATGCCCCTCGGACTCTTAGCGAACAACTTCTCCGCATCCAAGCCCGCCTCTGGCCGGCTCATCGGATGTTGCGCCGTCTTCAGTGTGTCGGGGTACATGCGATCTCCGCCCTTTGGCCAGACATGCCAGCCCCGTGTACTCCCAGTCGGACTGCTGACTGGCTGGAGGTGGCGCCCGGCCACCTCGAGGCTTGGAAGGGTTCCTCGGCCCGATCTGGAGTGTGCCGGGCCTTGGAGTTCGTCAAGGCATGGTATCTTGGGCTAAATCTAGCCCAGTTGACCATGTTTCGGTAGGAGTCCCAAGAGGAGCTGGTGGCGGTGGAGCGCGACCTTGTCAGACGGGCAGCGGCGATTGCCGACTACACCAGCACCAGCATCTTTGTTCCTCAGCTGGCTGAGGATGGTGCCGAGGTGCCACCAGAGTGGTTCGGGTTGAACATGGAGGATGACGAAGACTCGGCCGAGATGATCGACCCCAGTGACGAGGGAGAAGACAAGGAGGACGAGGAAGGCGAAGAAGAAGGGCCAGAAGTCGGTGCGGACGGCCAGCCCCAGCTTGATCGTGCCTCGGACAACAAGCCGCGCTCGAGTGCGCCGACTGCTACTGGAGGTGACGAAGCGGACCAGCCGTCCACTCCACCAACCGGCACCATCGACTCCGCCACCCAGCCGGACTCCTCTGCAGCTCCCTAGGCCGCCGACTTATCTTTATTTTCCCTATTTTATCAATCTCGACAAACTTTGTTAAATTTGCGCAATTCCACCCGCGTGGTGTATTTCAAACTCTGTTGAATGCTGGCCAAGGGCCTTTTGTCATGTAAATATTCTTTCTTAGAAGTTGTGCTTTTGCCGAGTTCTTACTTTTCTTGCTTTCTGCTCCTTGGCCTTTTTCCTTTGCTGCCCTCCCTTGGCTGCCGTCTTGCCAGCCAAACAGCCGCTCTGCGGATTGTGGCTTGTTCAAGTACTTAGCTCCTTTCGGGAGGGCAAGTACTTAGCCGACTAGAGCGTTAGCAAGTTAAAGTAGAGGCCGGCCGGCCGGTTTTCTGCAGCCGGTCGATGAGGCGGGGAGCCGGCCTGAACTATGTGCATGCTTGGGGTCCTTACCCATTTTTCATGTGGACACCCTTTCCTGCCTGTAACTCCTACCCACCGGACAGTCTCTTTGCGAGCTGCGGCTTCTAGCAGGAGAAGGCTTAGGTGCCAACACACTACTTGTCTGACTGCAGGAAGCTTAACATAGTACAAGGCGGTGAGCCCCGGGGCCGACTGGTCGAACCCGGTGCCAGGCGAAATAATGAAATAACACATTCATAGGCATAATACTTAGGAAACTAATTGAATTCATCCGGATGTCGCCGCTTGCTCGGCAGCCGCGTCCTTCGTTCGCCACGTGCCTCCTTGGGACCAGCTATGTTGCTAGCGTCTTGTCTCGTCTATACTTATCTTATCCTGTTGTTCGTCCACACATGTTTCTTCCCCATCTCATTTTCTCAGCTCACCACACCGCTCCATGACTCGCGCCGCCCATCTAGAGCTGCTGGATCCCCTCCCCACTGTCGCATTGCAAGGCTCTACCGCCTCCGCCTACACCGCTGGAACCGCGTTGGAGCAATGAGCGGTGCTGCAACGGCCTTCGAGCACCCACGCGCAAAGCCGCACCGCTGTGAGCTGAAGTTTGAGGAGGCGCATCGTGTTGCATGGAGGTCGTCGTCTACGGTTCTGTGAGGGACGCGTTCTCCACCATGGGGTCGCAGCATCGGGGTGGTTGGCAGTAGCGCCGTTGCTGCAATTGGATGTGGCATCGTTGACCACCGCCGCTGCAAAGTGGTCGCAGTGGTGCTGTTTCTGGCAACGAAAGGCGATGCTACGACGGCCTTCGCCAATGTCTTTTGCAAGGTTATGGCATTATGCTATGATGACTGAGGGAGTCCTGGATTAGGGGGTGTCCGGATGGCCGGACTAGACCTTCAGCCGGACTCCTGGACTATGAAGATACAAGATTGAAGACTTCGTCCCGTGTCTGGAAGGGACTTTCCTTGGCGTGGAAGGCAAGCTTGGCGATACAGATATGCAGATCTCCTACCATTGTAACTGCCTTTGTGTGACCCTAACCCTCTCCGGTGTCTATATAAACCGGAGGGTTTTAGTCCGTAGGACAACATACAGAACAACAATCATACCATAGGCTAGCTTCTAGGGTTTAGCCTCTCCGATCTCGTGGTAGATCTACTCTTGTACTACCCATATCATCAATATTAATCAAGCAGGACGTAGGGTTTTACCTCCATTGAGAGGGCCCAAACCTGGGTAAAACTTCGTGTTCCATGCCTCCTGTTACCATCCGGCCTAGACGCATAGTTCGGGACACCCTACCCGAGATCCGCCGATTTTGACACCGACAATGACTGTTGCCGATGTTGCAAGGCTCTGCTGCAACGGCCTAGTCCTCTCACGGGAGAGGTGCTGCGACGGTGGCCTGGCTACTCCGGCGATGGTGCGGCGACGTTTCTGCAACGACCGCTCGGGCTACTCCGCCGATGCTGCGACGGCATCTTCGTGCTGCATGGCGGCTCATTTGCCGCAATGGTGGCTCAGGCTACTCCGGCGATGCTGCGACGGTTGCTCGGGCTGCTCTGGTGATGCTTCGACGGTGGGGGCGGTGATGCCGCAACGGTGGCTCGGGCTGCTCCGGTGATGCTTCGACGATGGGGGCGGCGATGATGCGACGGTGGCTCGGGCTGCTCCGGTGATGCTTCGACGGTGGGGGCGGCGATTCTGCAATGAACGGTGGTGATTTAGCGGACGTGGATGTGATCCGGCCGTTGACGAGGCAAGGGAGGGGCGAGGGGGCGATGGTTGCGCGAGTAGCGCCACAAGACTTCAGAAGCAGAGGAAGATCAGACGGTCACGCATTGGTGCATCAGACGGATGGCTGATTATTTCCTTCCTGCATCCAGATGGCGCCTAGCAGCCGCCTAATACTTATCATATATATAAAAGAGGGTAGCCCCCGAGCACTTCTCGTGGGACCCGAAGTCTTTGTACTTAATTCAAAAGATAGCATGGTACATACTGCATCAACTATAAAATCTTCGAAGGAGGTTTCACTACAAAAAAAATACACTTTCGTGATGATACGTCTTTGTCACAGTAGGTCGCTTTTTTTGTCATGCATGTACATCCATGACAAATTTATGACAGAATCAAGATAATCATACCTGTGCTATCGTAGAAGTGTTCCATGACATTACCAAAATTATCATCACAGAAGTGTCCACTTCCATGACGATAAATCGCGTGTCACAGAAGTGCTTTTGTCAAGGGAGACCGACACGTGGCATCCACCATAACGGAACGCCGTTAAGCTATCGGGTCGGGTTTAGGATCCGATAACCCATTAACAGCCCTGACCAATGGGGATTTTCCACGTGTAAAATCATCATTGGCTAGAGGAAACACGTGTTGGCTCATCGTCGGGACAGATGTCATCCACTCACTGGACAGAAGACGCCTATGATACGTCGACACGTGGCACGACCCAACAAGTTTAAATGGGCCGGCCCAACTAAAGGCCCACAAGATTTTGCGGACCATAATGGGTCGGCCCAGCTAAAGGCGCACGAGATTTTGCGGACCATAATGGGCTAGCCCAGCTAAAGGCCCACAAGATTTTGCAGGCCATAATGGGCCGGCCCAGGTAAAGGCCCACAAGATTTTTGTGTGCCATAATGGGCCGGCCCACGTAAAGGCCCACAAGATTCTTGCGGGTCATAATGGGCCAGCCCAGCTAAAGGCCCTCGAGATTTCGTCGACATTAATGCGCCGGCCCAGCTATAGGCCCACAAGATTTTGAGGACCCTAGTAGGCCGACCCATTAACTGGCTTCCATTATTTGGCCAAATGTCGGACCATATTTGATCCGGTCCATTAATGGCCTGCCACGCTCCGGGCCTAATAGTGGCCCATATGAGATCCGGCCCGTTAAAAGCCTACCATGTTCTGGGCCAAATTACGGCCCAGATCAGGTCCGGCCCTTTAAAAGGCTTTGGGCTCAATTATGGCCCATATCAGATTCGGCCCATCAACTGGACACTATGCTTTTGGGCTCACTTGCTAAAGGCCCACTTAGTAATTTGGCTTGATATTAGTTTTGGCCTGTTAAGGGCCCGTTTAACATTTTGGCCCTATATTAATTTTGGCCTGTTAAAAGCCCGTCATATAGTTGGGCCTAACTACGGCCCGGTTTGCATCCGGCCTACTCGCAGTCGATATCTGATTGGGCCAAACAAGGACCCAGACAATTTTGGCATGTTAAAAGCCCGTGATTTGATTCGCACAATCATGGGCCAGGGTTCATTTCGGGCTGCTGCGTAACTAGTAGGAATTAAGAACAAACCTACTCTATATAATAAAGAAATTATGGCATAGTAACTAAGAATAAACCTACACTGCACAATAAAGGATTTAAGGTATATTACATCCACTGGGCATCGAAGTTCGCCACCAGTGATCATAAAGCGCAACGAAGAAGCATATTACAAAAATTGGACACCATTGCAGCGTAACAAAATAATACTGAACTGAGACCACTTCAAGACAGTTCAAGAAAGGTTAGCCTTGTGGGGGAACTGCTGCGCAAGCTGCTGAGCAAGGCTGTGAGACCGGCCTAGCATGTCGGTCATAGCTTCCTTGTGTAGCTGTTTAGCGATGAGGTTCTTGTCGGATTTCGGGTTCCGGCAGACCCTTGAGGTTCGAACACTGGGGTGCACGCAGAGATTTCGCCTCCTACCTACCTGCACCCCTTCGCCTTGCTAAGATCTAGGCTATGGAAAGAACAACACAAGAGACGCAGGGTTTATACTGGTTCGGGCCACCGTTGTGGTGTAATACCCTACTCCAGTGTGTGGCGTGGTGGATTGCCTCTTGGGCTGATGATGATGAACAATACAAGGAAGAACAGCCTCGCAAGGGTCTGTTCTTGGCTGGGGCGATGAACTGCTGGGAGGAGTTCAGTCACCCTTCCCTCTCTCTCTCCCCGGTTCTCTTTTTTCCCTCTCTGCCCCCTTTGCCCTGTGGGTGGCTGGTCCTATTTATAGAGGACCTGGTCCTCTTCCCAAATATCGAGCGGGAAGGGAGCCAACAATGGCGGGCTAATTTGAAGGGGGACAGCTAGTACCAGCTATCCTGACAAAAGTAGTCTTCGCCTGCACAAAGCTCTGGTGGTGACGTCGTCTTGGGCTCCACAATGACCTCCGTCTTGCAGTCCTCCTGCTCTTGGTTTTGTTGCACCGAAATGGCAACCTTTGCCTGATGCGTCGGTACTCCGCGGCTGCGCTTGCTCCCTTTGCACCAAAGAGGAAAGGAGGACACTGCGCGGGCTGGCACCTGCCTGGCGCCTTTGGTCGTCATGGCTTGCGTCACGGGCACCTCATGAGGTACCCCGCCTTGATCTCTCCGCCTCCTTGCGAGCCAGCCTGATGAGGCCGTGCCTGAGGAAGCTCCGCGTCGTCCGCCCCGCGAGGCTTGGCCCCTCGCGAGGGTCTTGGGTCTGTGTTGGTGAAGATGGGCTGTGCTGGGCCCCCCTTTGAGCCACACCGCAGGCCGCAGGCAGGCAAGTCTGGGGACCCCCGTTCCTAGAATGTCGACAGTAGCCCCCGGGCCCAAGGCGCGCCCGGACTTGGCCATGCAGGGAGGCGGAAGGGTAAGAGCGAAGCGCCGCGGGCCCTAACAGCCTGCGGCCTTGGGCGCCACGTGGCGGTTGACTGGACGTGGGCGACACTGTTCCCCCACGCCCCCCTTATTTTGCGCCATGCTAGGCGGACTCGTAGTTGTACACAGCCGCTCCCCCTTCTGTTGCCCAAGCGCCCTCTGTCCTTCCTCCGCTCGAACTCCAGCTTCTGTTTTCAACCCAATCTCGAACCTTACCCCCCTTCCCATCGCCATGGCTCCGACGAAGAAGGGAAGAGGGAAGAAACCCATGCCTCCGCCTTGTCCGCCGCCATTGGCGGCCCCCGCCGAGGGCTTAGGCAAGGTTAGCTCGGCTCTGGCCACTATCTTCAACGAATGCGGGAGGACGACGGCCTGGCCCGCGACCCACTTCTCCATCGATAGGATAGTCACCGAGGTCCCATATTTTGCCGACGCCCTGTGGGCGGGTCTGGTTCCTCCCTTTTCTGATTTCTTCAATGCTGTGCTTCCCACTATCAGATCCACATGATGCATCTGGGTCCTGAATCCATCACCCTCCTTTCGGTCTTCGCCTTTGTTTTGCGAGGCTATGATGGGCATCCTTCCTTCGGTTGCCTTGCTGCACCACTTCTTCTCGCTGCGCCTTGTCGACCCTACCCAATGCTGGGCGTGCGTGAGCTTCGTTGCCGTGTCTGAGACAGCGGCCTCTGGGATTGACTTCAAGCGCCCCCGCCCGTGGCTGGGTTCCGCGAGTGGTGGCTGTATGTGGACGCAGGGGTGCCCAGCCCCCTGCTATCGGAGCCAACTTCGCCTGATGTCCCCAATTCGTGTTGGGGCCAGGAGACGCTTGAGAGCCCCCGGCTCGTCTTCATCTGGCACCGCTTCGCGTTCTTGAGGTCACTTGGCATGACAACGCCCAAGGTGGTGAAGGAGTTCCTGCTACGCCGCGTTGCTCCTCTCCAACGCCACTCCCGCCGGATGTGGGCCTTCAGCGGGCGCGATGATCATATGAGGCTCCAGGAAGAGGACCTGACTCCTGAAGTGCTAAGGACTGCGCTCTTTACCCTGTCTGGGGACCCCAACCCTGGCAGCATCCAGCAGGGAGGGGCCTTGCTGTACCTCTGCTAGAGCAGGGGCGATTTTGTGAAGCAGATGCCTATCTTTGATGAGTGGGGGTCGCGCCCCGCCGGCCTCCAGGGGCCTCGCGAGAACCCAGTGGTGGTGACTAGCCTTCCAGTCGGCCAAGGCAGCTCTTCCTCGAGCGGCGGAGCAGGGAGGCATGAGGCGCCAGAGGCCGAGGGGGCTCCCGGCGGGGTGACGGCGCCGGGTGATCGTCATGAGGGAGCAGCTCTCAGGGCCCATGCCGCTGAGGCTGAGGGTGATGAGCAGCTGCCCTCAGTGCTTGCGACTGAGGCCCCTGAGGCTCCAGCTGCTTCCCTTGGCGAGGCGATTGGCAGCGCGCATCAGGCAGGCGCCCCTGACGCAGATCGCCTTGACGCTCCATCTTCGTCGTAGGTTGATCCCTGTGCCCAACTCTTGGGCCGCTTCCGCGTGGACTTTGAGGCCCTCCAGAAGAGAAGGGAGGCCATGGGCGACGATTACCCTTGTCGCCTGCTGAAGCGTAGGAAGTACTTCGCCACTGATGAGTAAGCCTTCTCCTTTCCCACCTCCCGATCCTTCTGTTGCTTTTACTGAACCTTGCTCCACAGGCCCCTTCTAGCCGAGCTTGCGGAGACGGCTGAGGTGTCGTCCCCCTTGGCTTCACCCCCTCCATCGTCCTCAAGCGCCCCGAGCAGCAGAGCCCTTGTGGTGAGAGCGATCGAATAGGCGGACCACCCCGAGGCGCATCGTGGCCCTGCGCACCTCGCGATCCTCTTCCGCAGGCCTTCTCGTGGCATAGCCAGCCTGCCGTGGGCTTGTCGCCTGGTCGTGGATTGCGATTGGCTGAGGCGCTCCCTGCGCTCTTCACCTGGGGACGGGCTGGCCCCAGGCCGGGCTTCTGGCGCGGTGTGCCCGGTCGTCGCAAGGGTGCCAGCCCATAGCCCGGAGGGGGGGGTGCTAATTCGTGGCCCCCGGCGCTTGCTTGGGGCAGATGATGGCATGGAAGACGTGCTCGAGCGCGCTCAGGAGCGTCGCTCTCTCCGCCAAGGATTCCTTCGAAGGGCGGCTGACGCAGTAAGCCTTCTTGGTGAGGAGCTTGCTGATGAAGACGCGCGCCTTGAGGCCGAGGGCCTGCGCCTGGCTGTAGAGAGGCGCGAGCTGGAGGGCGCCATCGCCCTTGTGTGCCGTCAGCGTGATCTTGACGATGCAGAGGCCAAGGCGTCGCGGGTGGCCTCTCGGGAGGCCTGATCTTGGGACGCTGAGGAGGCCCGGGAAGCTGACCGGTGGCGAACGGCGGCGGAGGAGCGGGCTCGGGAGCTCCTAGCCTGGTGCCACTCACTTGAGGAGCAGGTGGAGCTGCGCGAGGCAGCCCTTGCGTCGATGAAGGTGGCCTCTGGCGGCTCAGCAGAGCTCCAAAAGCGTGAGGAAGCGCTGACGCTGGAAGCCGCCGAACGTACCCGCGAGTACGAGCGTCTGGAGAGGAGGGAGCGCTTGGTGACGCAGGTGGAGGATGATGTCGCTGCACAGGAAGCCCGTGTCCTGGAGGAGGTCGGACGTCGAGTGGCGATGGCGCATTTGAACCTCGAGCACGAGTTCGAGGAGAAGCTGGGGTTTATCCGGGCCGAGGCTGAAGGCAGGACTGCTGCCTTGAGAGCCAAGCTGGAGGAGGCGACACAGTGGGCTGATGCTTTCCGGGCCGCCCTTGAGGTGGCGCAAGGTGAGTTAACCACCTCCCAGGCCGAGGTGCTCCTTCTTCGCCAGCGGGTGGAGGAGGCTGAGGCCGTCGCGCGCTAGAATGCGGATGAGATACGTCAACGGCGGATCCTGGAGCATGAGCACGGCCCCATGCTCACCACGCTCCGGGAGAGAGCCAACACAGCCTTGGGCAGCATCTCCGAGGCGGCTGTTGGCGAGCCGCATGCAGTCAACTACGCCGGCAATCTTCAGTTCTTCACTGACGTGGTGATGCAGCTGGAGGCGCGGTCGGTCAGGGCTGACAGGTTGGTGGAGGAGAGGAGCCGCGCCCTGCTCGGGCGTGCCTTTTCTCGCGTCTTCAGCCATCTCCAGAACATGGATCCCCACTTCGATTTTGACGCCGCCATCGCCCCAGTCCCCCAGGCCGTCTGAGGCAACCTGGCGCACTGGGTGGAAGACAATGTGGATGCTCTTATCAGGGCCTTCGCTTCAGACAACGACGGCATGATCATGGCTGCTGACGAGGGCGGTGCGGTGCACGGCCCTAACGCCGATGGCGGCGACGCGGACAGCGATGGCGAGTTCAGCAACGCCAGCAGCGGCTCGGGTGGTGCTCCTGAGGATGCATTGGGGGATTTATCCGACTGATTGTGCATCGTTCCTACTTCCTTACCCTGCATGAATAGAACTCAGGTTTTGGCCTGATTGCGGTGAGAGCATTTTGGAGGGGGAGCCCCTTATGTAAAACTTGTGTTCATCGTATTAGTAGTCGCTACATTGCCCATGCGCCCGCGCCAAGTGGTTGGCTTAAGCGACGCGCTGGTCGGCTAGTTTACCTTGGTCCCGTGCTGGCCCTGAGGTATCCTATGGGAGGTTGTGGTGTCCCGAGTGTTCCCTGATTGGATCCGTAGGACCTGCAGCAAACACCCTCCTGAGAGGACGCGGCGGCGGCAGTCTGGGCTGCGTGCAAGCTAGGCCTGACCCGGCTCGCGAGGGGCTCACGAGGGGAGGCAGTTGAGGCAAAGTGGTAACCAAAACGCGAGAAATTTCTCGAACGAGACTAAGCACCCATTCCCCAAACACACGCAAATCTCAAATTCAAATCCAACTTGAATCTAGCGGGGGAAAGCGACAACCAAAGGGAAAAGCAACGAAAGCAGACAAAAGGCCGCGTCCGGCACCTAATCTAGTCTTGGATGTCTTCTCACCAGCACGTAGCTAAGTGCTGCCACTGGGCGTGGGAGGGAGCCCCAGGGCCTGAGGCCGGCACCTCTGAGACTCCGGGGCGTGTACAACCCCACTCATTATTACATGAGAGTGTCACAGGGCGCGAGCTTCACAGGCACTAGGCCTTCTTCACAGGTATTGGCCTTGCTTCATATCGCCAGATGAGGGCCCCGCCTTGCGCCACACTCTAGTGCCATCAACGACGACCGGAAACCAGGACGCCGCCGATGGGGTAGAGCGGTCGCCAGCGGTTGCCCCGACGACCACGGGTCTTCCGCCAGGGGCAGGCCCTGAGGCACCTCCCCAGCAGAGGGCCTATCTCCTGAGAAAACCTTGCTCCGAACGCCGCGGTGGTGACGTCGGATCTCAGCCCCTCTCCTGCAGCCCCCTGCGCCCTCCTCCCGAGGGGTAGGAGACTGTGGGAGCGGGGCAGCTGCTCGCTGTGGCGACTTGCACCTCCTGCGATCAATGGTTAGCGTATGCCTGCTCCTGAAGAATTAGCGGTACCTGATAATCGTTGCCTCCAGCATGGCCAGTGGGACCGTCCCGGGGCTCCTGGAAAGGCTCAGCTTCTGGTGCCTCGTTCCCCCAGCTTGGGCTGAGGAGTGAGCCTTGTTCACTCTCGTGAGGGTGTCCTTGGTCCATCATGAGGGGCGCGTATTCCTCTGGCGCCGTCATCTCGAAGGCCACACCGTAGTGCTCCGCGTGCCACGCGGTCCTGCCTGACGCGCCCACTGTGGGGTGGCAGCGCGGCTGTCCACTGGGGCCGCGGGTCGCGTCGAGTCCTTCTTCACGGACCGGGAGTGGGGGCAGCGCCACTGCCGGTCCGGTGCTGACAGCTTCGCTGGTGTTGGAGTAGCCTTGGAGCCCGCGGGCGCGCGCGGAGCCCGCGGACACGCGCGGAGCCCCCGCGCGGGCCGCCCTGGGCTTGAGATGGGAGCTGGGTGCAGAAGGGGTGAGCCCCCGAGACAGCGAAGCCCAGGAGCTCTGCCACCCGTTCCAGCAGCACGTCACGGCCACCCTCCAGTAGCCTGCACTGCACCAGCTCTCGGGCCACTGTGAGCGCGGCCCTCGAGTTCGCCTGCTCCCGGCGGGTGTACGGTGTCGTGGTCGCGGCGTGATTGGAGGCCCTTGCTGCCGACCGCGCCTGCCGTGGTGTGAGAGCTGTCGAAGCCTGTCCACGTCGCCCGCGGCCCGCAGCGCCCTGCGGACCGCGAGCTACCTGGGGCACGGGGTCGCCCGAGGCGAGCAGCTCTGCGCGGGCGGGCCACGCCGCCCATGGATCTGGGTTGCCCTCCTGGTCACCGGACATGGTGATGACGACGCGACGGGGCACGAAGCGGTAGAAGGTGGATTCCAGCGCACCCCTACCTGGCGCGCCAAATGTCGGATTTCGGGTTCCGGCAGACCCTTGAGGTTCGAACACTGGGGTGCGCACGGAGATTTCGCCACCTACCTACCTGCACCCCTCCGCCTCGCTAAGATCTAGGCTATGGAAAGAACAACGCAAGAGACACAGGGTTTATACTGGTTCAGGCCATCGTTGTGGTGTAATACCCTACTCCAGTGTGTGGCGTGGTGGATTGCCTCTTGGGCTGATGATGATGAACAATACAAGGAAGAACAGCCTCGCAAGGGTCTGTTCTTGGCTGGGGCGATGAACTGCTGGGAGGAGTTCAGTCACCCTTCTCTCTCTCTCTCTCTGATTCTCTTTTTTTCCCTCTCTGCCCCCTTTGCCCTGTGGGTGGCTGGTCCTATTTATTGAGGCCCTGGTCCGCTTCCCAAATATTGAGCGGGAAGGGAGCCAACAATGGTGGGCTAATTTGAAGGGGGACAGCTAGTACCAGCTATCCTGATAAAAGTAGTCTTCGCCTGCACAAAGCTCTGGTGGTGACGCCGTCTTGGGCTCCACAATGAACTTCGTCTTGCAGTCCTCCTGGTCTTGGTCTTGTTGCACCGAAATGGCAACCTTTGCCTGATGCCTCGGTACTCCGTGGCTGTGCTTGCTCCCTTTGCACCAAAGAGGAAAGGAGGACACTGCGCGGGCTGGCACCCGCCTGGCGCCTTTGGTCGTCATGGCTTGCGTCACGGGCACCTCGTGAGGTACCGCGCCTTGATCTCTCCACCTCCTCGCGAGCCAGCCTGATGAGGTCGTGCCTGAGGAAGCTCCGCGTCATCCGCCCCGCGAGGCTTGGCCCCTCGCGAGGGTCTTGGGTCTATGTTGGTGAAGATGGGCCGTGCTGGGCCCCCCTTTGAGCCAGGCCGCAGGCAGGCAAGTCTGGGGACCCCCGTTCCCAGAACACTGACAGTTCACATTGGTGTTCTCTGCAATCTTTCTTAGAGATAGGACTTCAAGTCGAAGTTGAGTTGCAGAATGCCTTTCCGCTAGAACTTGGGACTGAAGAAGTCGAACTGATTCAGACAACGAATTCTGTGAGCTTGTCTGACTGTTAGTCTCAAGTAACTTGGACACTGCATCAAGACAAGACTTTGGGGTTGTCTCGCTATCTTCAAGATGTTTTGCCTTCTTTGCTGCAATATATGTTGGGTTTGTCTCACAGCCTTTAGCAGACTTGTGCATGCCATCAGGCATATCACCCTGAAACAAAGCAGAGAGATGACAGGTTTTGCACGTGTATAAACAAAGATGATAACTGTTCTGTCAATTCTATCCAATTTCAAATTAGAATATAAAGTGTATGTTCGAAATATCAATAGCATAATTTGGCATTGTTCATAATGTGGGGAGCTTCACCACACTACTGGATTACCATGTCAACATAACAAGCATAGATGAAGGGGAAAGAAAATCATTATATCTATTTTGGATAATGTGCATGGCATGTTGTTCATATCATCAACCACATTAGTAAGATAAAACAGGAGATGACAAGGTGCAAACGTGGACTGCTTCACCACACACTGGATTATAGATCCACAAAAACAAGCATAAATATAGGGAGTATTAAGTAATGTGCATGGTATGAGTAAGGAATTTGGTTTTACAAGTAAAACTTAGAACTTACGGTTCTTACGAACATGCATTTTGGTAGAAACAGCAAACTAAACAGCAATAAACGATAGGGAGTATGAACAAATTAAACAGCAGTTGAGGATAAAGGCTTTAGAAGGACTGACTTACATTAACAGTTAACACCGGCTTTATAATGCCCTTCTCCATGGCAAGGGAAGGATAACTCAAGAATTTCAGCACAAAATCTTCTTCATAAGCATTGCCTGTACTCTACATTTTGTAGAGAGTAATTATAGATATGATAATACTGGAAGGGATAGAGGATAATGAAGATAAGATGCAGATTGATGCTACATAATCAACTACCAATCCCTGGAAGTACAAGCGTTACACGACAAAATGTACTGACAAGAGCAATGGGCTACACTTCTGCACTGGCATTGTCTGTGTATTCTACTTGTTGGTTAGATTAAATATAGATCTGATCTTTTTTAGTAAATGGTGGGCGAGGGAGATAAGATGCAGAATGCTACAAAATGAACCAATCCCTCTTCCCATAATACAAGAGTGTTTTGAACACTGGTGTACTGTACAAAACGTTCTTATATTATGGGACAGAGGGAGTAGCTGTTAATGTAAATACAGTGATAGACCATGTTCAGTCCTTACAAGAGGACTGCAGAGCTAAACCTCTTCAAAAGCATTGGGTTGATTCTAAATTTATGTAAGAGTCCATACGGATCTTATAATGTCCACCAAATGGACAATTACGAGGCTAACATGTGCAGTGATGCTACATAACCAAATAGCTATGAAAGTAAGTATGGTCATACAGGGCAAGAGGTACTCACAAGAGCAATGCAGTGTGCAGTATAGTTGCGAGATTCTATGGTCCCTTGAGAACAAATGTTCTTATGCTAACAGTTTTCGTACAAGTGAGACATTAAGGCAAATGCAGAAATGTAGTTCAAATTGTGATGTCATATCATAGACAATACCTTACGCTGTAGCCGAGAACAATGTGTAACAAGATTATTCTAGTCACCATCGGATAAATGTAGCACCGGAGACTTTACAGAAATTTCATTCAGAGGCTTGCCATCAAAGTGCGCTTGCCTCAGGTAGGAACGGTACTTCATCAACGAGTGCTTGAAAAGCGCAACCAACCCTTGCTCGTCATCACAATCTAGTTTGCGCCTCGCCTATTTAAAAGAATGAAATCTTGTGTCTTCTGTCAGCAGAAACATATGCAGTAATGACCATGAATAACATTAGTACATTACCTATGCGTAAGTTGCGAAGGAAGACTGTAAATTGTTCTGTGTCTGCTGTATAATCTTTCCATGAAGGAAAGATGCGCACAAAGTTCCTGACAACAACATAAGCTTCGTCTTCTAAACTGGGAAGAAATGGAACAGGGGTCCTATTTGCTGCAATTGGGGCTCTCTCCGGTTCGAAAAGGGATTTGGCAACTGGATTTGGTGTACACTTTGCTGGAATGGGGGTTTTGCGTCATACAGCTGGTGCTATGTCAACTGGCATAATCATACAGTTTGCTGCAGTTGGGGTCTGCTGAGTTGGGGCATCAGAAATGACCAGTGTAGTAGGGCTAGAGTCTGCTAGAGTTGGGGTATTTTGTGGGTCAGGTGATATTGCAACTACACCTAATGGGCTATTTGATTTATCAGGTGCCACTACCTTTTCCAAATACTTTGCTTGTGCTCCTCCACGATCAGCAATCACCCTCCTCCTTTTGAATGTCTGATACACAAGAACAACATTTGAATGGATAAATATGGTATGATGACAGATGGAATATGTACTGAAAATGGATAGGCAAGGCGTATTCACATACACGATGTGTAAACTAAGCTAATGACAGTTCAACAAAGTAGAAGCAATGCAAAGCATCAGTTGCAAGATATGTGCGAGCAATGTAACCTTGGAAAGTTAGAGCAAGTACCTTGATGGGTGAATAAGATAGGGCATCTTCCTCTGACTCCTCCACTAGGGAGCTACATTAACTTAGGTATCCCTCTAGCTCAGAATCACTGTTACGATCATATTCTGAGCATGAAACTGTAGGTGGAGAGTGTTTGCATTGCATTGCATCCAGACTTGATTTCAATCCCTTAATGCCAAGTTTGACAGCCATGGCATTGTTCTGCTTTATTCTTTTCATGCGTGCAAGCTCATAATCATTATGATGCTATTCAGAATCTAAGATTCATGAAAACATAAAAAGTAGTCAGATTATCTATGGAATGCATTGCGGTTTCAACTCGGAGAGTGTCTCCCTATAAACCCCTGCATATGCAAAGTTCACCTCCCCAACCGTGCTGACCAAACCACACATAGAGATACACACCCGAGCGGCAAACATGCATTTTCGAAACTATTTTAGGAACATTTAGCTGACCAATTAAAAAACTCTGTTTTAATAATATCAGATTCATATTTGAACAACTAAGCTTGTTTAGCTTGATGGGTGGAGCGGTGTTATTATGACACGAAGCATGTATTCTGATCGTATAGTGATCATAAAAGGGGGAAACTCTAAGCATATATTTTTTAGCAAAAGAGGGTTTCCCCTCTGATTTCTATTAAGGAAACCACCACGGAACCAACATGATCAATTAAACCCTAAGCATGATCAATTAGACCGTATTATGGCTGTGCCATGGTAGATTTGAAGCTGCAAACCGGAGAAATGATATTTAGCATCCATTGTTTGCTTCGAACTAAGAACTAAATTCTAAGAGCTGAAAAGAAAGTAGAGTAACCAAGTTAAGATCTATTTTCTGGTTGAGATCAAAAAGTTAAGGAGATATGAAGTACCACCTCTCTTGCAGCGTTGTGTAGGCATCGGGGGTGCGATGGCTGTCGGTGGCGTTGAAGCAGATCTGCGACGGTAGACGGGTGCATCGGGGCATAAGTCCCGTTGCGGTGGAAGAGAAGGTCGTGTGAGCGGCCCCGGCAAAGAGGACAACAGCGTCGATGAAGCGAGAGGACGCGATGCAAGGCTATTGGTCCATCGCCGTGGATGACAAATGTCCATCTCTAGCAGTGGACGACGCGGTCTTGGTAGGCGCTCCAACATGGTGGAGGACGGTGGCGATGGATGTGGTGGAGGATGGCGGCGATGGATGGGGTGGCGGACGGAGGCTGGTGTGGGAATGGGGTGTTGTAGCGCGGACGGTGTATGAATGGGAAAATGGAGGGAGAGGTACGGGGAACCATGTTTTTGGGACGCGCCTGTCCGAAATATGGGGAAGTTACGAACTTATCCCCCATTTCAAATTTGGACATCTCGTCGGTTGGGGATAGGACGGTAATCTCGCATCTCCCAAATATTTGTCGGTAACTATTTCGGGCAAGGAGAGGGTGTTTTTCCGCCCACAGTTGGCGCCCACGGTGTATGAACGAGGCCGACAGGTAGGGCAGTTGTGTCACGTCTGATGGAAGTTACACATCTGCCCCTATTTAAAATATTAGCCTACATCGATTTCGGGCGAGGAGAGGGTGTTTTGCCGCCCACGGTTGGCGCCCATGGTGTATGAACGGGGCTGACAGGTGGGGCGGTTGTGTCACGTCCGATGGAAGTTACACATCTGCCCCTATTTAAAATATTAGCCTGCATCTATTTCGGATGAGGAGAGTTTGTTTTGCCTCCCACCATGTATGAATGGGGAATGGAGGGAGAAACAAAGGTCTTTTGGACGAGCTTGAATCAAATGAGTTTTGCCGCCCATGTTTGACGCCCACCGTGTCGGAATGGGCTCAGAGGCGGTCGTGTCACGTCTAATTGAAGTTACTAACGTACCCCTATTTAGAGCAGTGGAAATCAGGCCGATGGATTGTCCGTGTAATGGGTAGACAGTAATTTCCATCTCCCAAACACTTGGCTTCGGGCAACCGATGTGGGAGTGGACATTTTGCCGTTTCTTTCGAATTTTGGGACAATAAGCATCCATGTTTACCCTGGCAACTAAATTTGAATCCATTTTGTATTCCTATATGAATCTTTATAAATCATTCTATGTGTTTTTATATATCTTCAAAAGGACAACAAAGATGTATTCCACTGTCATATATGAATATGGTTTACAAATGCCGATACTCAAATTCAGAAACTAGAATCTAGTTTAAGGTGAATTTGAATATTTGGAACACTTCATGTCCAACTCAAATGTCTCATGCAGCACAATGTGTACTCCCATTTAGATATGTACACAAGCGATGTATCAAGATTCAAATACCGAGTCAATCAACCAAGAATGTACGGAACTAACAGACATATAAACACTTATAGAGTATATGGATCAATAATATCAACTAACATACATAAGCCAGGCCACTGTACTTTTTTTGGCTACAACAACATCCTTTTTTTAGCCAGCATCTTGGCCCTTTCCGATGCGTGCCACTTATGGTCCATCTATACTACTATTGCTGAATGCACATTCAGCCTGATTGTCATATTTGTAGGTCTGGCACAGCAATCAAAATGAAATGTCTCCGAGTCTTATCAATTAATAGAGACTTGTGCTCAAATAAAATTACAAAAAAACAATTATTACATGATCTCTAAAACAAATGGTTTGATTGATTACATGAATAGACAACACAATGGTTATTCAACTATGGAAAGAACATTTCACCTATGATTTACCAAGTAGGAATTATTTTCCTTTTTTCCTTCAGGACCTTAACAATCTGGTCAGTCTCAGCTTGCTTCATTTTTAAATCCACCAAATATTTAATGGTTGTCTTGAGTGCTGCTTGTGATTGTGTTGTTTGCTTCCTCAACATGTCAACTTCATCTCTAAGTGCAGAAGCAGAATCTCTTTCTACCACTAGTTTAGCCTCTAGAGCATCAGCAATTGGCAGTTCTAATGCACGATTGGGCCGGTGCCACTGCTGTGGGATGATGCAACATCCATGGGGACCTAGGTCTTTGATCTTGGGCTAACCTGTTTTGCCAATAAAGTTCCGATTGGATTCCGAAAAGTTGAACTTAGTAACACATCTCAACTGGGAGTTATAACAGCAAACCAGTTAAATAAACAAGGAATTAAAGAGTTTCAATTGGATGCTGAAAAGTAGTTATTAACATCATTGTAACCCGTTGTTGCAGCAGCAAAGCATTTAAACAAACAAGTAGATATTTAAGTTAAGTCAAATAGGTAATTCTTAACATTAAGTATCAAACACATAGATAGGCGTAGTCTACAATATGATTAACAGGCTATGCCATTATGTAATCAGTAGCAAACTAAATTAAGCCAAGCAACGTAATTGAACAATTCTGCAATAAGTGGCTAACTAAAATTCCGAGAAGCTGATAACTGAGCTTACGCTAGTTCTTTGTACAGGTACACTTCAACTTCTTTTTCGCTTACAAGGTTGTACGAAGGAGTCCATGGTATCAATTGCTTGGATACGCAGTCCCAATACTTCTTTCTTGCCACACTGCATGGGTAAGTCAAATGGTTAATCTGGTAAGATGGTGCATCCTTGATAGGTTATATGAGGACGTGTAGTCAGACTAGTTGTAGCCAAACACATCACACTAGCTTTTACTGTATATTTCATGCGATTAGTTTTGGCATATCGAGATCTAAGCAATATACAATAGGATGAAAAGACTGGCATCCCTCACATTATTGGCGAACTCAGTTCATAGAAACAAGCAATTCAACCATTCTGTAGGTAAATCAAAAGCTTCACTGGAATATTTTTCACTATCCAATCATACACGCAAAAAGAGGCGACGCCACCATAGGGGCTGGTATGGGTGACCGCCTCAGGTGGCTGGAAAGTGTGCACCTAGTTTGAGTTGTCCAGGTTGGCCCATGCTAGTTTTGTTCGTCCCAACGCACGAGCAGGTAATGTAAAAAATGAAGAAAAATGTTTCAATTTGGATGGGCCAATAACATAAGTGCAAGGCAGGCCCTATAGCAGGCTCGCGGCCCAAACGAGCGCCTCCCATATCAATCGACAGTAGGAAAAATCCCAATTCATTCGCTCCAGCCTCCAGTCTGGTTCACTCCTAACCTAGCCGCCGCCGGACAGACCGACACAGTACTTCCTCGCGCCCTCGTTGGAGGGCGGTCGCCGGGCTTCAAGCGAACGGAAGGACAACAAGATAAAGATCCAACCGTGGGTGTAGCCTGCATGGGAGGCAGCGGTGGCAGCACGGGCATGGCATCGAGCTTGCACAAACGGACAGTCGCAGCTTGCAAGAGTAGCATGCGCAACGAGTAGGTACATCACATCCCTGATTATATCTAATTCAACTCTTCAATTTCTGGCCAATAGTTAAACCTGACGGTGTTGTAAAACTGCTTGTATGTAGGGAATCTATGAGAAAATGAAACCAATTTCTACTTATTTTATAACTCCCCCAATCAATACTGAACTGACTGAATCTGATGTATCTAATCAAGTTTCCGGTGCAAACATACAAGATCATGTTGTTCTTGAGCCTGAAGTGTCTAATGAACAGACTGCTAATGAAGGATTTGATGCAAACATTTTACATGCTCCTGGTGATGAACATATAGTGTCTAATGAGGGATCTAATGCAAGCATTTTGCAAGCTCATTGAAGGATTTAGTGTCTAATGATGATCTACTATGTTGAGAGAGAAAGAGATTTGCACGCATTGATGACAAGCAAATTATAGTGCATTTTCATAGCTTGAGGAATTGTCGAGGCCATCTACCAGAAAGTCCCCGTATCATGACAACATAGCATAAATACTTTTCTAATCTGTTGATTGAAACTATTGGCATGCTTATGCAGGATAGATATATTGATATGCAGTTTGCGCACTGGTTATACGTGCAATTACACTTTGATATTTTCAGCCAGAGAACGAATAATTCAAGCAAGTACAGACCATGTTTGTAGTCCTTGTACACCACGTTGCATTTTGTGTTTTTTGGTGCTTGCATCATTTAGTATTTATAATATGAACTACTTTGGATCATTAGCTGGTTTTCAAAGTGCATGTAGCTTCACATTTCTCAAGTTATGTTGTTTTCCGGAGTGCAAGTGCCTTCGTATTTTTTAAATTAAATGTTCGCCCCTAGTAACTTCAATTCGTGGATCAGCCAGTGCACACAAATCATACACGAATGCCAGTACAAATTAAATGAAATGTAGGGACTTACGCTAGCTCGTTGTACAGGCTCACTACAGCTCTGCTTGCGCTTGGGATGTTCCATGTACAAGTCCATGTTACCACTTGCTTGGATGTGGAGGCCTTGTGCTCCTTGCATTGCCCTCTGCATTTTTGACACGGCGAATGGTTGATCAAATAAGAGGAATCGACCTTGATGTTATACCGGAGGACAGATACTTACAATGTTATACGGGTGTGCAGGATGTGTACCAGATCCCGTTGCGCCGTCATGCTTCGCTAAAATATGGATTTGCTTGTTTGAGATGATATCTCCAGAAGAAATAAGAGTTAAGGTCAGAGTTGCATAGGCGTGTAAGCTAAGAGAGCAGTGAAAGGATATCCAAACATCGTTGGAACAGTGCACAAGGGAGTGATGTGTGGATACCTAGTTCGGACCGGCGTTTGGGCATGCTCACCTAGCTAGAGTGCGGGTCACTTTAGAGCCGTTGAGGGTGATGCGCTGGCGTTGGCTGGCCGCGCACGGATGCACGATGCGGTGGACGAGACCGTTGGTGAAGCCCCAACGGCCTCGGGGGGCGGAGGTGCGACGATGTGCTCGGTGAAGTAACCCCGGTGAGCTGGGAGACGGCGTTGGTGAAGCGCACTTGATGCGGTGGAACTCGGTGTCTGTGAGGCACGTCGGTCGCGGTGGCCGACGTTGTCGGTGGACCACCCAGTGCGGTGGACGAGGGCGTAGATGAGGTAGCTCCAGTGCGGTGGTGAAGTGTTACCATCGTCTTCGTCATCGTCGTCCGGCACAGAGGTGGGGAACAGTGAGGAAAGAGACGAGACGAGGGGCGATTCGAGGGTTGGCGGAGAATTAGGGATTTGAGCAATCTGGGCGCGGAAGGGGACGGTGGAGAAGAGAGATTTTGCAGGGCTGGAATTGGGGCCGCTAGATATTTCAATCCGAAACATGGAAGCGCGAACTTAAATTGTCATCTCCTTTTTTTGGCGGGGAGGGGGTGGGTGGCTAGGTGCTACGCGTCTGTCCGACACACGCGACCACCCCGACAGGACTATGCTTCGGTGCCTTAAGGCACCTGCCTTTGTGTCCATGACATATGGGCCCAACAGGTGGCTGGCCCACATGTCAGTGACCCAAAGGCAGTTGCCTTTAAGGCACCGAAGCAGCGTCCACCCCGACATGACCCTGGTTTGCCTGGTGTGCCTACATTTGAGAATGCAAACGAATCTTCTTTCATTTCCAAACAAATCTATATGTATTACCATGCCCATGTTTTCCTTGCAATAATTAGTCATTCGAAACGAGATACTCCATCCATTCACTTTTGTAAGTCGTTTTAGACAACTTAAAATGAACTGTTTTGCACATTGTCTGAAATGTCTTGAAGGTCTTATAAAAGTGAATAGAGGGAGTACTACAAATTAATTAATGAGGAGTTATTTAAAAAAAATCGAGACGGTACCCACGCTAACGTGGATTCGAGCATGTGTCACATAATTAGTTATTTGAATTAGAGTGTGTGTCACGTAGTTAGTTATTTGAATTAGAGTGTGTGTCACGTAGCGATCTCCAATTCTAACGTGGATTTCGCATTTCACTGTATCCACGCTACTTTTGTAATAAAAATTCATATGTATATGATGAACACCATGGTAGTGAGAAAACTTTTGGATGGATTCAAACATATGACCTACAAAATAGCACAACAAACTGAGTCAATGTCAACTTTTCGAAACTTAGTATGGCACGAATTCGAAATAATTACCCGTATGCCAGGTCCTCGTTTCAAATCTTACAATGTACACCGAATTGAAACATCGATATTAAGTCTCGTACTATGTACATTAAAATGTTGTTTTTAGCCCCCCCCCACACAAACGCTACATACTTCCTGTATTGGTCAATCTTCCTCTCCTAACCACCTTAGGAAGCTATCGGTTTCCAACACACGTTCATTCTTTCTCTCCATGTTTCGATCTCTAAGTCTCTCAACTACACAACCCCTTTTTCCACTCTGTTACCAAATGTATTTACCTCACACACCCTCCATTGCACCCCATGCCGAGCTCTCTCTCTCCCCCCTCTCCCTCTCACCCTCTCGCGCTAAGTACATGCATTGCCTATCTAGCCCCCCAACCTCTCGTGCATGCACACGCATGCACGTTGTATATCTAGGTCACTCCCTCGAGACTGTCTCACTCTTTCTTCCGCACGGCGGGCCACACCCGCTCAATCTCGCTCTCTTTATCTAAGTCTCGTTTAACCTTGTTTTCTTTCACACACAAATGATATATCTCCCTGTTCGGGCCTCGATCGACACACTCTATACTCTCTCACGCAGATTGTCTATCTAGGTCAGTCCATCCAAGCCGCCACCACTCTTTCGACCTCATGGTGGACCACGCTCACTCAATCTCTCTCTCTCTCTCTCTCTCTCTCTCTCTCTCTCTCTAACTATCTCTCTCTCCATATGTCTCGATTGACCTCGCTCTTTCTCGGACAAAGACGATATATCACCATGTTTGAGCCCAATTCGACCTACTCACATTGTATACTCTCTCACACACATCGTCTATCTAGGTCACTCTCTCCAACCCGTCTCACTCTTTCGACCGCATAGCAATTTAAGTAACTTAGTGTCCCCTTAAGAAAAATAAAGTAAAGTCTAAATCTAAAATTTATAATGATATTTTGAATATTTCACTCAGCGAACAAAAATATTGCCATGCGTACACTTTTTTTCTACCGTGTTCTAATGCTTTTGAGAAAAAATACTTCCCTACATGCATTCAACAGTATTCATGTGGACGCTAGCCTCTACATGCACATTTGTTTAGATGCTTCTGGTGTGTACTGGAGTATCAACAGGAACATTTCACAATATGAGGCTAGCTGCGTGCTCACTTGAAGCTCTAGAAAGATCCTCACAGCCTTTTTTTGGCGCCCAGCCGTGGGAGCGAATCCCACTAACCATAACCGTTGGATCAGTAGGGTTCAACTTTGATAAAACGGTGGCGATTCAACCCATGGAGGAAATCAATGGCTAGCAAACTATTCTGCGTCATGGCGGGTGGCTATCCAAAGTTTGAAATTTGTGTACTATAGAAGACAGAGATACAGTATATTTTTACACGCACATTTTTCCTCCGTGCCGAGACGTGACACACCCTACCACGCGGTTTCGGGGTCCTCCCGGGTGGTGCACGCATATATTCTTCCTGACGTGGGATGCCTAACGCGCGTTTTCTGGGTCCTCTCGGTTGTAGCGCTGAAGTAAGTAAATGAGTGGTCAAATCACGAAAGACCACCTTTCTCGCCGAGTACATCAGTGAAGCACGCTGGCTAGCTAGTTGGGCTAGTTCGACCGATTAGCTAGGCCACCGCCACATTTGTTTTTTCACCCCTTTTTTATCTACTTGCCGGCAGGTAAATTTAAATATCCACTGCGGCGTTGCTCTAGTGTTTGGGTGTGGCAGGATTTTTAATTTTTTGATTGACAGGAGCAGGCATGACAGGATTTTTAATTTTTTTATTGACGGGAGCAGGCACGGCAGCAATTAGTCATGATGACTCCGCCTGTACCCACTGCTCCCTGATGTAAGAAGTCATGACTGGTGTTTTACTGTGGTGAAAACCAAAAGATTCCTCGCTCCCTCCGCCTTCCTGTAGATTGCATTGCCTTTCAGCCATTTCGCCCCTTTGCTTCCTCTCCCCATTGCTTCTACTTGGTGCCATGGCGGCGCAGCAGATCACGGAGTCCGAGGTGAGGCTCCTGACACTGGAGCTCCAAGCCAAGGATGTGGAGCTCAGGGCCAAGGACGTGGAGCTCCGTGAGCTCAAGGAGGAGAGGAGTGCCATGCTCCTCCGTTATGTGCGGGAGTTCATGAAGCTTCAAAAGCGGCAGGCGTCCACCACAAGGATGCTCGAGGCGTCGGCAGCGTTGCTGCAGAAAGCGGGAGATACGGTAGGCCGTCAGGGGAGCCGGCTGGAGCGCGAGCGGGCCGATCATGACGTGGTCCAGGATCGCCTCAGCCACTTGGTGAACCAAGTTGCCACGCACATGTTGCGGCTGCACGATGCCTACCGTCGTGCCAGCGCAATGATGCCGGCCGTCGGGCTAAACCCGTTCGACCACCCGGTCGACTTCAATGAGCTGCGGCTTCCTGACCTGGTCTCCTTCTTCACCTATACCTCCAAGGAGTTGAGCCGTCTCCACGCGATGGTGGGGGCTGAGCTGGACAAGGAGGGGTTGCGGGCTGCCGTCGCCGTTGCTGGGCGAATCCTTTCAGAGCTCCGTCATCGGAATCCATTCGTGCCATCGGACGCCGTCTTTGACGAGCTGGCTCCCATTGACCGGGAGCTGGCTCTGCGGGCAGTTGCACCCTGCATCACCAACGTCGTGCGCCTCGAGAAGCAGAGGGACTTCGGTGGTGTTTAGGCGCCCTCTGCATGGACATGTCCATGTCTCGGCGCAACATGACTGTTGGATCAAACTCAGATTGTGCAGATCAGTCACTGTAGCACAAATCATGTGGGTGTGTTTGGTTGCATTCTCATCTCAATATAGTTGTTTCCTCTTAGTGTATTTTTGTCAACCTACTAGTGTGGACTCATGCACCCTTCATGCACTCTGCCAAACATGCAAAAGTGGGTCGAGAAGGGAACTTTTGCTCCCATCCCATGCACCCTTCATACACCCTGCCTAACACTATTCGTGCTTCATATGGTTCATGTTTCATGGAGTACTGTAGCATCGTACTCTCCGTGCGCTGTGGACCTAGTTCTGTTAACATTGATCTCACCGTCCATTCTCGACCAGACAGTCGAAAAAGCGGTACTATGTTACATATAGGAGTAGTTGACATGCGCACAACATCATTTGTTATCGTCATATCTTACTACACTAGCAACAAGATTGTGTAGTACTGACGTATGAACCACTGCACATGCCTAGTAGTAGGAGCATTGTTTATGTTCAAGTGGCTGCCGTGTTTCGCACTCCTCCGTCGTAAGAGTGGAAACGCTTGCTGTAATCATTTTTTTCTTCTAAAAAACAGTGGACATGCTCTACCGTGCGGATCCTCCTCCAGCCATGCACTAAATTACTCACTTTCGCCAACGTGTGGGACAGCCAGCATCGGTGTCCACCAGCCATGCACTAAATTACTCCGTAGTAGAGTGATGGTAGACTACCCCGATCAAAGCGCCACAGTAATGCCCAATGAGCCATCAAATCACAAAACCCCCTCCTTTCCAGTAGTAAGTTGGACGGACGAAGCAACCATCATTTCACTCTTCTCTCTCAGCTTCCTCTCTACCCAACCCTCGCTTCTGCCTCATCTTGTTCCTCATTTCTTCAAGAAAACCCCGACCTACTTCTGCCATTGTTCTTCTCTCCCAAAGAAGGAAAGGTGAGGGCATCAATGGTGTTGATTCTGGCCAAGGCCCGGTCTTGCAACCCCGAGACTGATCCTATAACTCCCTCTCTTTTCTTCTTTTGGGTTTGTGATTATGGTTTCTTTTCTTTTATTTCTATTTGACAGTTTCTTGATGGATGCTCGAGCACTGGCCGAAGTGATGTCTATGGCTTCCGGCCAAAACCGTCGAGGCCCATGGTACGAAGAAGCGCAAGCACCCCGCCGAGACTACCGCAGACAAGCTCAAAGCCATCGCCCTATCCAAGCCCCCCTCTCCAGGATCCCTCATTAAGCAAGTCCAGGTAATATCTCTTCTTGACGATCTTTTTCTCGATCTTGATCATGTTTTTTCATCTAACACACAGTACTAGTACTAGTAGTACAACTTTCTGGGTGATCTTGCATGTGATTTTTGTGTGCCAAATGACGGTTCTAAATTCCTCTTTTGACCAAAACATGCGAGAGGTTGACATTGATTTCTTATAAATTACTTTCAACTACTCCCTCTGTCCCAAATTTCTTGTCTTAGATTTGTCTAGATACGCATGTATCTAATAGTAAAATGTGACTTGATACATCTGTATCTAGACAAATCTAAGACAAGAATTTTGGGATGGAGGGAGTACTTTATGAACATCAATGCTACCTTTTAAGAGGGTATATTTGCCTCAGTAACTTGTCTTATGGATATTGCATGTAATCCCTCTGCTCTCATGCCTTTGAAGACATGTTCTAGTGTCTTTGCTCACTCATTTCTATGCATATATGTAGTCATATATGGAGTATAATATCGAAAATCATCTTATATTTTTGAACAGAGGTAGTAATAAAATATGGTTTCTGTTTGAATTAGAACAAGGTCCACGGTGGAGATGAAGTTCTCAAAGTCATGCCGTGTGAACTGGAAGACCTGATGATGAGTTCTACTGCTGAACTATCTAGCTGTTGTGTCCTTATTGCCACGTGTCCTGAACTAGTGTTTTCCTGTAGCATTGTTGTCAGGCGTGTTCTCGAGGCTGTACTTGACCACAACAATTTCCTGGCTGTGCCTTCGATTACGGAGGGTGTGCTTCTTGTAAAGCTTCCCAACAAATCTGATGTGGCCTATATTCATCATCATGTTTATGAGTGGAAAGACCACTCTGTTAGGTTCTCCAAGGTTGACAAGATGGTGATGGTGCATGTAGACATCTCACACGAAGTCCATGGCCTAGTCAGTTATGCGTGGTTCATCCCGTAGGTCGGTGGCAAAAAATAGTCTGCAGAGTTTAGTTAGTGCAACTTTGCTTGTCTGTAGTAAGTACTACTCCCTCCATTCCTTGATATAAGGTGTATAGTTTTTTGAGAAAAAATCCGAAATTTAAGGTGTATTGCGTTGCACCACTCGTTTGGATATTTTTTTAGGGATTTGATTACATTTCCTTATATTAGGCAAGCTCCTCTATTTTCTCATGTTAATTAGTCAGGCGAAATCTCGCCCAAAACTTGTGAAAAATTCCCTCCACGTGCATTCTTTAATTTCCGTGCCAAAAACTATACACCCTATATTTAGGAATGGAGGGAGTATTGTTCAGTACTTGATTTGTGTTTGTGAACCCTGCATTGTTTATTAGTACTGCCGCTTTTGGTGTGTGGTCAGTCCTAAGAACGGTCTATGTTAATGTCTGTCCACTCAATTCAGTCTCTATATTTTGAAGTATCGATATCATATTTTTTGTGAGGACGTTCTATCAATTATGGTTACACTCCAATAACTGTATGCATTGCAGGGTTTATCGCACCACCAGGATTTCCAGCCCCATGGATGTTCGGTCCATACGATTTGTCACGACCTTTGGACAGTCCTGCTTGTGGGAGTAGGCGGGGCCCCTGCATGCCACTCGTAGTTGGACGATCAATCTTCTGCTTAGTACTTGAACATAGTGATTTCCTGGTAAGGATTCACTCGTGTCACATCAAGTAAATCTTATTTATTTACTGTCTAAATCTTATTGATTTAATGTCATGTTTTCTTTCTTTTCCTGCAATTTTACTATGCAGGTTTTGCCATGTGACATTCATCACAGAATAAACCGTTTGGTTTGCTCTAAGATGGCTATTTTTGCAGGTTTCACTTCTTATGTCGTGTCAGTAATGAAGGCACCGTCCATCAATTATATTACTGGAAAAAATTGGATCAGTCTGTTGTCTGAGTACAAGTTGAAGCCCTATGATGAACTGCAGTTTGGTTTAACAAAAAATGCCACAATTAGTCCTTCTCGCGTTTAAAAGAAATGAAGAAAAATACTGGATCACGGTCACGGATCCTAGTCAAGTTAGAAAGCTGATCATAGCAGACCATATACGATCGCCGCTGTCTCGCACAGATCAAGCACCGGCAGTTGCTCTAGCACTAACAGCGGCAGCAGCTTAGTCTGATCTAGCTGAGGTTTGGGCACCGACCGCGTCAGCGGATCAGTCTGATCTAACGGAGGATCGGGCATCGACACCGGCACCTTCTCCGACACCGGCACTAGTTCTATAAGGAGCACCATCTCCGGTAGCAGCAGTGGCTTCGACACCTGCACCAACACTTGCACTTGCATCTGCTCCGGCCCGTGCAGTTGCACCGCCAACAGACTAGGCTACAGTTCACACTTCATATACCAAAGTCCTTACAAAAACCGACATGTCCACCTTGGTAAGCATTGGCCGCCCATGTGCTTCATTCTTTTTTCTTTCCATGTTGTTTCACATGATTCACTGTGTTGATCTAACTGTTTGGGTATGTCTTCTTGTTTGCAAACAGAGAATTTCTAGAGCAACGTGGGAGTCGTTCAACAATCTGGGCGACCGTGGCCAAGTTTCTCTTACCATGCGCAACCTTGGTGTGAATGAACCTGCTCAATATACTGTAAGTACAAAGGATGGTTGCATGATGATTGATTCTAAAGGATGGTCAAGGTTCAAATCTAAATCATATCTTGCGGTAGGGGATGATGTCAAAATCGAACTTTCTCGGCTAGGAGAGCTGGTCCAAATCAACTTTGAAAGTCTTCAGTAGCAGCACACAACTGCCGAACTCATCTATCCTCCGAGAGATTTTGATGTAATAATCTGGCATGGTGAAACAAGTGTCCTGTGTGTATAAGTAGTACGATAATATTATTTATCACATGGTATATCATTGATAGAATTGCAACTCTGATTGCTGGTTAGGAACTGTTGTTCAATTTCATTCCAACAGTTGCCGTGCTTTATTCAATTTTGTGTATTCGCCTTGCGACAACATCTAACACCAGCGCCGTACCGATCGCTTGCAATATGAAAAGCGCTGAGGTAGAACACATGGGCCCCCAAACATGCAGGGTCGGCCTACGGCCCAAAGTCCATACCCGTGAGCCTATCTGAGTATTATATTCTCAGCTGACCCCCCATAAAAAAAGCTGAACCCCCATAATGCCCGTGCGTTGTAGAGGGAGTATATTTCTCGGCAAGGTGAGCCTGTGATATAAAAGATTTGTATATTTCTTTATAGAGGGAGTATCTCTCTGTCAAAATATATATTTATGTGTAACTAGTTACTCCTGTCTTTCTACTTCCTTTCGCTGATATGTGGGGCAACCGGTAATGGGGTCCACGTGCCATATGCACAAATTAGAGTGCACAACTTCACGGTAAACACACCCCGGTCGTAGCGCCGCAGTAATGCCCAATGAGCCATCAAATCACAACCCCCCTTTCTAGCTTTAGCAGTAAGCTGGACGGACGAAGCAACAATATTTCACTGGGCCTGAATCCCCTTCTCCCTCGTCTGCTTGTTAAGAGAAAACTCCCCTCTCGACGATTGCATAGGGTTTTCTCATGGAGAACCAGGTACGAATTCTTGATACATCCCCGATAAACCCAAGTCCCTTGGTCGCAGGTAATCCTAAGATGGCAGCCGCGGCCGTTGATGCATTTTTCTTCCTACTGAATCTAGTGTGTTTCATTTGTAGTGCCCAAAGTGCGAGTACCCTACAGGTTTCTGCGCCCTCAGCGAGACGCCACACTTGTTCCTAACACAACATTTTGAAACGCGCACAGTATGTTCCTAGAATCCTCTTTTGTATCCGGGAGGGTGGGTTTTTTTTGAACATGCTGTGTTCTCATATTATTTTTCCTGCAGTGTATTATTTGCTTTGCCAGAACACATGTACTCAATATGCTCGGCCTTGCCATAACTGAATACACTAGTTTAATGGTCACAGTGAAGACAAGCCATGTATATAAGTTTCGAGTTGGGTTCATGAACCAAGAAGATCGCTGCTTTTTTATGGCCGAACTTGGATAAACTTTCTCAAGTGTTACGGACTGAAAGTTGGCACACGAATGTTGATGCAAATAGCAGAATCTGGTCTCATCTTCACTGCGATCTTCCACCCCGATGTCGTTCCAATTATTCATCCATGTTAGTTTTGTATCTGATTCTTGCTTGTTGCCTCGATTACTTCTTAACCCACCTATTCTGTCTAACTAATCACAATTTAACTTTAGAAGTAGCAACGAATCTCTCATGAAGATGCTACTTCTAACTAATATTTTCTTATAGTTGGTGGCACATGTAGGTTTTTTCAGAGTTAAGCAGTCTGCTCGTTTGTTACTCTCTAATAACTCGGCTATTACTAATGGCACTGAAGTTGACTGGATCGACATCCACAAGTTCCTACACTTTATTGATCGTCTTGAGGTCCTTGTGGGCCGTTTCAATGGTGGAAGGCCACGTGGGATATGTGTGCCACTGCTGCACTCGTTGAACAGGTCCAACTGTGTCGAGAAACTTATGGTATGAGCTGTTTTCTGTTATATATTTTGTTCATAAACTATTGCTTATACACAATTTTACAGCTGTGATCTTCTTGAAACAGGAACTGCCGAGTTCTATTGTTCCTATACAGATGCCTGACCATGGTCGGGTCAGACTTGCGCTTGGTCATAACATGATGTTTATGTCGACCTACTCAATTCTCCTTGTAGGTGAAAAGATACTTATTCATGGGTGGTCTCAAATATGAAGGCCCGTCCATCTTGGAGAATAGGACAGAAGATTATGTTCATGCTTTTCCATGGCTCTAAAGCGAATATCCTGTTTATTGACCACGTTGCGAGATGAAGCCTCTTTCAGAAGGTTGTGGATGCGCGGGGTGGCGCCTGGGCCTTGTCCTGGGGCTTCGCGGCCTCACCCTTGGTTAACTGTAGGCAAAGTAGCACTGTTCGAGGCGTGATTTGTACGGTTGAACATGTATAAGTACTCATACTGCTTTCATCTTTGGTTGTTAAGTGACCCTGCTGGTTTCAGTTAAGGTTGTTAAGTACTCCTGCTGCTTTTACAGTCTGTCGTGTTTCTTCAGTCCTATCTTCCTCCAGCCGCCAAAACCAAACCAGCGCTGGCGGGGCCGCCTGCTTCTGCCTCCCACGGCTGGCTGCGCCTCAGCGCACGCATCGCCGCCCCACCGTCTCCTAAATCGTTAACGCCGACGTCCTCCACGCGCTTTGGTGCGCTCGCCACGGCGCCGCCCTCTCGCGTTGTCAACATGGTCAACAAACAATAAGAATCGGCAGAAGTACATGGAGAGGATGATAGTAGGGGCCCACCACGTCAGCGTATGGAAAAATAAAATGCTTCCTCCTAGTGTTTTCCAGACATCTAGGACCTGCGACATTGTGAGCGTATGTAGTCAATAGACAAGAGAACAACACAAGATCGGCTGACACCTGGGACGTAGCTACTCGAGCACTATTTTTTTTGGCATTGTTGAGACGGAGCAGGGTTTGAACTGGGTTGTGGCCCGTCTAGCCCAGGCTTATATTTTATGTTCACCATGTGACCAGCCCAGCTATTTTTTCTTTGTGAAAATGAGCCCAGTTTATTTTTCTGAAGAATACCCAATCCAGGCCTACTTATTTTTCTACGCCCCGATGGGCTGCAACTCTTTCAAGACGCCTGCAAATCTTGAAAGTAATATGAAATGGGTTGTAAATATAAAACAGATAACAAATTGGGAATTACTTTATAATTTCTGAATTTTATTACATTTTCATATTCCTATTTCACTAGGCATTAACCTAATTCAAATATATCTTCAAAGTACTTTAAATCTGGATGGACATTTCGGTATTAAAAATAGTTTGGAACCCACAGAAATATGCGAAATTGGCCCTGGCCAACCAAAAAACGACTGCAATAAATTGCATAAGAAGTTGGCATGAGCTATATATAAATTATTAAAAAAAGAGGGAGTGGTCTGACTTGTGGGCCTGTTTAGTTGACACGTATGCAATATTTTTTTAGTTATTATATACGTCAACAAACGATTCTAGCAAACTTAATCTTTGGATGTCTATCCAACGACCGTCGTGTTTCTTCAATCTCTGATCTTCTTGCTCCAGCCGCCAAAGCAGCGCCGGCGGGACCGCCTCCCATGGCCGGCTGTGCTGCCGCGCAGGCCTCAGCGCCCCCTACTACTCCCATCGCTGGCCAGGGCATCCCTCTACTCACCCTCACCCCCTGTTATTCTACGGCAACGGCAGCCTCACACCATAGCCGAACCGGTGAACGCTCGTACTCCTCTCCGCGTGGGCATCCACTACCGCGTCTTCCCCGGCTCCGCGTCGTCCCCTTCCTATGCCTCGCTGTTGTCCACCGCCGTGGTGCTCTCGGCGCGGCATGGTCAATGTGGTCAATGACCAACTTCCATCGAAAGAGTACTATACGTGGAGAGGTTGACAGCTGGGTCCATGGCAGCCGCAAGGAAGTGCCTCCTTATTACGCGGAAAATATTTATTCCTCCACCTGACAGCGGGGACCCACCGGACGGGCCACCAGTATTTTGCGAAAAAAATCGTTTCCCCCTGACTGCTGGGACCCACCTGACGGCCCCCCGTATTTCGCGAAAAAAACATTCCCCCCGCTGTCAGCTCGGACCCATCGGAAGTGCCTCCTTATTATGCACAAAAAAATGAATACTCCCCCGGCTAGCTGGGACCCACCTTGGTGGGAGGCTGACTTGTGGGCCTACTAAGTTGACGGGGACGAAGGGCTTTGTCAACTTAGTCAATATGAACGATTCTAGCTCCAGTGACCGTATGATGTCCATCCAACGGCCGTAGTGCTTCTTCAACCTCTGGTCTTCTTGCTCCAGGCGCCCAAAGTAGCGCCGATCGTGCCGCATGCTCCTGCCTCCCGTGGCCGGCTGTGCTGCCGCGGAGGCCTCACCACCCCCTACTATTCCCACCGCTGGCCAGGCCCTGCGGCGACAGCAGCCTCACACCGCAGCCGACCCAGTGAACCCTCGTACTCCTCTCCGCGCGGGCTTCCACTGCCGCGTCTTCCCCGGCTCGGCGTCGTCCCCTTCTTAGGCCTCGCCGTCGTCCACCGCCGTGGTGCTCTCGGCGCGGCGTGGTCAATGTGGTCAACGACCGACTTCCATCGGAAGAGTACTGTGCGTGGAGACGCTGACAGCTGGGTCCACGGCTGCAGCAAAGAAGTGCCTCCATATTACGCGCAAAATAATTATTCCTCCACCTGACAGCGGGGACCCACCGGACGGGCCACCGTACTTTGCGAAAAAAATGTTTGCCCCTGACTGTTGGGTCCCACCAGCTACATCTTCGCACACAAGGAAGTGCCTGACAGTCGGGACCCACCTGGTCGAAGCATACGTAGCGTTGTCATTCTGGTTGCGAACGTGTACGTACATATATACTGGTCGATGTAGAGGCACGCACGTGTCGTAGTAGAGGCGCGCACATAGCATGTACACGTATGTACAGGGGCCAGGGTGCAAGAAAGAAAATACGGCCACGTATGTGTTCATACGGGCGGGGTCTCGAATGCCTACTTGCGCATACGTACGGCGAGGGCTCGTTGACATGGCTGGGTTGGAATGGAGAAACAGCGTCGTCGTCGTGTTCATGGGGAGGCAACGGAATGTGTCGTGTTCATCGGGAGGCAACAGAACGCGTGGGAGCCAATCGGCTGGGTCGGAACGGAATGTGTGGTCATGTTCATCGGGAGGGCTTGGATGGAACAGGCGATGGAAACGAGGCCTGGCATACCGCACAACGGAGGAAACGGACCTCCTACGTTTGGAACGGGGTCATGTTGATCGGGAGGGGTCTGGCATACTACAAAGCGGAGGAAACGGACCTCCTACGGTTGAAACGGGGGTCCTGTTGATCGGGAGGGGTGTGGTGTACCACAAAACGGACGAAATGGACTTGTGTTGGAGCGCTACGGTCAAAACGGGGGTCCTATTCATCGGGAGGGGTGTGGCGTACCGCAAAACGGGACTCCACGGGATACTGTTCATCTCCACCATCGACCCCCTCCAGCCTCCATGAGCTACTGTTCATCCACCGTCGACCTCCTCCAGCCTCTACCTGCGACTGTTCATCCACGGGCTCCTGTTCATCCAGCCTCCACCGCGTGATACTCCACCGGCTACTGTTCAACCAGCCCTCTCCATGGGCTCCTGTTCAACCACCCCTCCACAGGCTACTGTTCATCCTGCCCTCCATCGTCTACTGTTCATCCTGCCCTTCACGGGGTGGTCCTATTCATCCAGCCCTCCACGGGGTCCTGTTCATCCAGCCCCAACCGGCTCGATCGATCGGGGTCCTGTTCATCCAGAGGCAACACCACGGGGTCCTGTTCATCCACCCCCATCGGGAACTGTTCATCCAAACCCCTCCGCAATGCTCACTGTTCATCCAGAGGCAGCATCGATCGGCTTCAGTTAGCAACAGTAGTGAAGGAATCTGTGACTCCCCAAAATTTTAACCTTGTTTTATTAATTAAAATTTTGCCAGGAAATTTAAACTTTTATTTTCTGGATGTTCTTTTGATTTCAGAACCTTTCTTTTCCTTATTATTATGGATTTTTTACCTCAAGTGAAAAACTTTCCAAATGTATTATTGGACTTGTTTGCCCTTGCAAGAAAAACACTTCTATTATCAGTGGGATTTACTTGCATAATTATTTCTCTCTGAGCTTTATTCCTTAAAATGATATTTTCATTAATTTTGGAGCTCTATTTGAACTACAACCATTTGATAAATTTATTTAAAATTCCAACCAAAATTTGGAGATGTCATGTGATTTTTTTAAATCAGTTTTATGCAAAAATATCTTCTGTTCATTGGAGATTTTGAGCTCTACACCAAGTTTTCAAATCTGGTCCAGTGGGCAATTTTGCACTACAACCTAATTAAATATTTCTTTAAAACTTCCACCAAAATTATGGGATGTTCATAGGAGTATATTATTCAACTTTATGCAAAAACCCATTGATGTTCTTTGAAAGATTTGAGTGAATCAACCTCTTTTTCATTCTGGTCCAGCTTGGTGATTTGTACTGCATCCCTATTAAATTTTGCTCTACTGACCATGAGCTTTCTCCTGCTTGTAGTACACCATACCAAACCCTTAAGTCCAGGAGGTTGGACTCATTGGAGCACTTTTGGTTCATGAAATTATGCCCTTTTCCTTCTGTCCAGAACTGGAGTTTTGCAAAAGTTACACTAACAAGTTTGAGCTTTTGGCAAACTAACCTCACCACCCTCTGTATCATCTAAAGAGACCCCAATCTGGAAATTTAGGCCACCCCAAGAGTTGCCTAGATGCCATTGGCATTCTGGCAAACACCTTGAGTGCATGAACAAATTTCGCATGAATTTTGGTTTGCATTGTGAACTTGATCCTCTGACCCAACAAGCTTGTCCACTGATCTCCTTGCAAACCCTAGCCTAGACCTACTAATCCCCAGCTCCACCCAAGCATCCTAGCCTGCGCTGGCATTCTGCCGAACACGCAGCGTGCGTGCGCTGGGCGCGCCCAGAGCGTGTGTTTTGCACGCGCGTGCGCCCGAGCCACCGCGTCGCGCCCCTGGCCCTTGCTCGCCTGCAGAGCCACACCCCGGCCTCATCCACTCACCAGAACGCTCCAAGCCACCCCTGGCACCCTACAGCGACGCCGTCAGGTCAGCCACGGCGACTAGCGACCGGCCATAGTGAGCTCTGCCATGGACAGCACTGCCCGGACCACTAGCGCTCGCCAGCTGCCCCCTTGAGCAGCTCAAGCTCATCCGCAAGCCTGTCCGCAAGCGCTCGTCACCGGCACGTCCCCCTGCTGCTACAGAATGACGGTCGCCGGTGATCTTATCCACGGCCATCGTCGGAGCCGACCCCGATCGCCTATTTAAGGACCCCCGAGCTCGTCCAGGCCCTCAAGCAAACTCATACCACCTCTCTCACTCCCTCACTGATCCTCCCATAGCAGTAGAAACACCAGAGATGGTCGTCTTCTTATTCTCCGGTAACCACGGCCGCCGCCTCGTTCCGGTTCATTCCGGCGCCAACAGGGCCTCCCCCTCTCCACTCTCTTCACCAGAAGCCCTCTCTTCCTCTTGTGAACCCTTCCCCCTGCTCGATTTCTATCAGGAACCGCCAGAGGCAAGAACCCACTCTGCCCGACGGCCATCGTCCGTTGCGAAGCTCGCTGCCGGCGACTCCGTCCACCCCAGGGACCCTAGCGACCACCGAAGGGACCGCCTCGGCCCACTGAGCCCGCGGATGGCCTCAGTTTCTCGAACGGTGCCGCCGTTCGCCGGCGAGCATCGCCGGAGCCCCGTCCCACTCGGACAGAGGAGGGAGAAGAGGCGCGGCAACTGGTCAAACCTGACCAGTGGGCCCCCTGGACCCACTGTCAGACCCTGAGCTGGCCCGCGTGTTTTAAGTGAAAGCGCAATCGACCAAAGTACGTCTCCTCTGCCCGAAAGCGTATTCTTATTTGAAATGTTTTCTTTTTCTATTTTATTTTAAAAATAGAATTTGACTAAACTTTGACTGGCTATAACTTTTTAAATATAAATCCAAATGACTTGATTCTTTTTTTGTTGTTTCCCAAATATTGTCTAGTTTATTTTCATATTTATTTCAAAATTTTCCAAACAACTTTTTTGTATTGTTTTTAAAGTATGTGTTAATTCAAATTTATTTAAAATAGGATTTTTTGGAGAGAGAAGAAAACTTTCAAAAGTTTTGGAGAGCACCTTACCTCTCCACACCTTGAAGGCAAGCATTTTTGAATCCTGGCATAATATTACCGTGTGATGTTTGATACAGTTACAACACCGCCGTGACACGGAGTACCCGTTATTTTTCTTTGTGAGGATATGATCATACTCATGAGTGCGTATTGGTGATCTCATATTACTGGAACTTGATAAGTTTGTGATAGAAATCACCCTCATATGCCTCTCATGCCTACCAGGAAGGATTCGGGAAAGTCTCTGTCTTAGGTAGACACGAGTTGTCCCTCGTCGAGATGGTTATGACCGGTGGGGCAGGGGGAGGTATGATGAGTTGTGGTGGTGTCTGATGGATGTGAAATATAATTCTTGAGCTAACCATGCAGGAAATACTTAAACCTCCTGAGTCGACCGTAGATCGAGTCTTGTTCCAGTAACCCCCATGCTTGTTTTGTGCTGCCACTTGTCCCTGCCATAGGTGGGGTACGATTCAGTAAGTTGTCAACCCCTGTCATAGCACACACCGTACAGAGAGGCCATGGTGGAAGATACCGGCTGCATCCGGTAGGCATGCCACCTGGTCCGGGGGCATGGGTGTTTCCGGTTGGGACCGAGAGGGGGGCACCCCTTAGAGCGCGCGATAGAAATTTGATCCCATGCTATGCGAGGTTGTAGCTTCCCCACTTAGAGTTTTGCTTAACAGGTGTCGTGGGTGATTCCAGACACGAGTAAAGTTAAGCTGGTGTGTGCAAGTCAGGCGTGTTTTCGACTAAAAGACCGTAGACAGAATTAGTTCCGATGGACTAAAGGAATCCGTTACTCGTGGGTAAAGAGTACACCCTCTGCAGAGATATTATACCTATTCGAATAGCCGTGTCCATGGTTAAGGACTACAGTCTGGGATGGGTCAAGTGTCGGTCTTAGTGTCGGTCTTCGGAGGAAAAACTACTAAACCAGAACATTGATTATGACCGGTGATGTATGATGATTATGATTATTATTATTATGGACTAACTATTTATGTTATTTGAATTATTGAGTATCCCTGGGACGGTTCTACCTCCTGGATATTCACCGTGATTATTCTTATATAAGCCCTTTATGTGGTGTCGCCCAGACGCCCGACTGTGGCATGCGTGTTATTTCATTTACTTATAAGCCCTTTATGTGGTGTCGCCCAGACGCCCGACTATGGCATGTGTGTTATTTCATTTACTTATAAGCCCTTTATGTGGTGTCGCTCAGACGCCCGACTGTGGCATGCTTGTTATTTCATTTACTTATGAGCCCTTTATGTGGTGTCGCACAGACGCCCGGCTGTGGCATGCTTGTTATTTCATTTACTTATAATCCCCTTATGTGGTGTCGCACAGATTTCCGACTGAGGCACGCTACATATTATTATCCTTTCGAGGCGTCGCTTCAGACACCCGATCGGTGCTTTTCATTTCTACTCCCTGATTGTTTACTCATGTTTTATTTGAATGATCTGCTTGCGTGCATCATGAACCTTATTTCATAACTGACGAAGTGATCATGGAATATTTCAAAACATGGTTATCAATGGCTATATTATACCTGTGTTCTTAATGTTTGCGAGTACATTCAAAGTACTCACTAGCTTGTCCCTGGCTATTGTCTTGGCCAGATTTCTTGCGTGGAAAGGAGCATTGCGATGACTGCCCCGGAACCTATGCAATGGTGATAGCAGCTTCGCGAAGATAGGAGTTATCCTGGTCAGCTGTTCTTGTGGGAAATGGAGTCCCATAGACGCTGATGATCTGCAAACCGCTTCCGCCATCAACCACTAGAAACCAATTGTTGTACCCATAGGCCAGAATGGTCTTGTACTACATATTTTGTGTTTTGCTTGGAGTTTCTATAACAAGTTGGTGTCTGATCAGCTAACAGTAATCCTGGGGCTGGTGAGCACAAGGGCTGCTTTTGGGAAATTAATATCCCGAAAAACCGGTCCTGACAGAATCGCTTGATCGGGTTCAGTTAACAGCCATCGATCGATCGCTCGGGTTTAGTAACGCGTAACCTGCAGTGCAATCGCTCGGGTTCAGTTAGAGTCCAACGCCTCGCTCGGGTTCAGCTAGAGCCAACGCCTCGCACACACACGCGTACGTGTACGAGAGACGTGCGCATCGCTCGGCCCCTGACCTCCCATCGTAACCGGGAGCTCCCAGAAATTTTCCTCGCCCTCGCTTCTACCACGGTTTTTCCATCATGGACGACCCATAGAATGTCATGCAGCTGCGTCTCCGGCCCGCCCAGGACGAAAAGCCTATTTTCTGTCATGATTTTTTGTCATAGAAGTAGGAGCCCACCACATCTATGATGATACCGGGTTTTGTCACAATTATCGTCATAGAAGTGTCATATGTATGACAGAAAAAAATTTCGTTCGACCCAAAATGTCACGGATGTGTCTTTTTTTGTAGTGTTTGCATTCCACGGCCGCTCTATCTCTTTGCCGGAGTCGTCTCTCTTGCGTGCTCTGGGCGTCTGAGCATTGATCAGGTAGTAGGAGTCGTTGCCCAAAACTTTGCTAATGATGAATGGGCCTTCCCAAGGCACCGAGAGCTTGTGCTGGCCGGCTGTTCGCTGGATCAGCCAGAGCACAAGGTCTCCCTCCTAGAAAGATCTTGGCTTGACCTTCCGGTTGTAGTAGCGGCGCAGACTCTACTGGTAGATGGCGGACCGGTAGAGTGCTAACAGCCAGCCCTCCTCCAGCAGATCGACGCTGTCTTCTCGCGCTTCTTTTGCTTCCGCCTCGGTGTACATGGTGACGCGAGGTGAGTCGAACTCAATGTCCGTCGGGATGACGGCTTCGGCACCATAGACGAGGAAGAAAGCTGTGAAGCCGATTGACTTGTTTGGAGTTGTGCGCAGGCTCCAGAGGACGGCTGGTAGCTCATCAATCCAGCAGCCAGCCGACCGCTCCAGAGGCTCAACCAGTCGGGGCTTGATGCCGGAAAGGATGAGGCCGTTTGCTTGTTCAACCTGGCCGTTTGTCTGTGGATGGGAAACAGACGCTAGGTCCAATCGGATGCCCTGCGTCGCGCAGAAACGGGCCAAGGCTCCTTTGGCAAAATTTGTGCCATTATCCGTGATGATGATGTGTCATACTCCGTACCGAGTGGTGCTATCTGCAATGAAAGTCACGCCAGTCGGACCATTCAACTTCTTGATTAGCTTTGCTTCTATCCACTTGGTGAATTTGTCCACGATGACAAGCAGATGGGTCATGCCGCCGTGCGCTGCCTTCAATGGTCCCACCATATCCAAGCCCCAAACGGCAAAAGGCCATGCTAAGGGAATGGTCTTGAGTGCAGAAGCCGGTAGATGTTGCTGCGAGCTGAACTTCTGACACCCCTTGCAATGCTTGACTAGATCCTTGGCACCCTCCAAGGCAGTCGGCGAGAAGAAACCATGGCGGCAAGCTTTGGCCACGAGTGGTCTGGAGGCTGCGTGGTGGCCGCACTCGCCTTGGTGGATGTCTTTGAGGATTTCTTGGCCTTTCTCCGGTTCCACGCAGTGCTAGTGCACACCAGTGACACTTCGCCTCACAAGTTCTCTGTTGACAATGGTGTATGCTGATGCCCGATGTTGCACTTGTTGGGTTGAGATCTCATCAGTCAGCAACTCTTTGTTCACCAGAAATTTGAGGATGGGCTGCGCCCATGAAGGTGCTGCTATTTCTTCGACTGCCAGAACTGCAACTTGCACGAGGGCGGTTGGGCTGGGAGGCGGTGGGTTGGAGTCGGCTACCGCTTGCTGTGTCGATGAAGTCCCCAGACCAACTGCCGCAACCCTTGGGCCAGGTTCTGAAGTCCTCGGGCCAGGTGCGGCTGCTGCAGTCCCCGAGCCGCTTGGTGAAGTCCTCGGGCTGACTGTGGCAGTCCCCAGGCCGAGTTGTGAAGTTTCCGGGCCGAGTGCGACTGTGACAGTACCCGCACCAACTGTCGATGTCCGCGAGCCGGCTGCCGCAGCCCTAGCGTCGGATTCGTCGGCCTAGGGAGGAGCCGGCACAAAGATGGACTCAGATTCCGGAGAGGGCTTCATAGATGGCTTGAGGAGGAGCTGAAAGGGATACACCAGCTGGTATTGCTTGCTGGGTGGAGCCGATTCGTGCCAAGGCATCTGCTTGCTCATTGTCGGCTCTTGGCACATGAAGGAACTCGCACCCCTCGAAGTATCCACTGAGTTGCTGGACGAAAAAATGGTAGCTTGCCATATTTGCATCCTTGGCATCCCAGTCACCAGAAGACTGCTAGACCACCAAGTCGGGGTCGCCGTAGCATAGGATCCGACGAATGCCGACTTCCTTGGCCAACTGGAGGCCGTGTATTAGTGCTTCATACTCGGCCACATTGTTGGAGGCGGCAAAGTGGATTTGCAACGTGTACTTGAGCTTTTCGCCATTGGGAGAGGTGAGGACGATGCCGGCTCCCAAACCAATGCGCATCTTTGAACCATCAAAATGCACCTGCCAATGGGTGGAGTCCGGCACTAGCGGCAGGTACTGGGTCTCGGCCCAGTCGACGAGGAAGTCGGCCAGTGCTTGGGACTTGATGGAGGTGCGAGGCTGGTAGTAGATGGTGTAGGTGGCCAAATCGATGGCCCATTTGGCCACTCTGCCGGAAGCATCTCTGTTGCCAAAGATCTCAGCGAGTCGGGCGATGCAGACAATAGTAATTGGGTGCTCCTGAAAGTATGGCTTCAGCTTCTTGGCGGCGAAATGCACGCCATAGCATATCTTCTAATAGTGGGGGTAGTTCTGCTTGGAGGCAGACAACACTTCACTTAGGTAATACACTGGCCTCTGGACTAGTAATGCCTTCCCGTCTTCCTTGTGCTCCACAACTATGACTGTGCTGACAACCCGGTTGGTGGTGGCGATGTAAAGGTACATGGGCTCTTTAGCAGTCGGAGCCACCAGGACAGGCAGCATGGTCAACATCTTCTTCAGCTGGATAAAAGCATCATACGCCTGGTCGTTCCACTCGAAATGAGTGGTCTTCTTCACGAGCTGGTACAGGGGAAGAGCCTGCTCGCCCAGCTGACTGATGAACCGGCTGATGGACACCAAGCAGTCGCTAAATTTCTGGACGTCTCGCAACCGGGTGGGCTTCTCCATCCTCTCGACGGCTTTGATCTTCACAGGGTTGCACTCAATGCCGCATTCTGAGACCAGGAAGCAAAGGATTGGCTGGCTGGTACAACGAACACGCACTTTTCCGGGTTGAGCTTGATTTGAAATTGGCGCAGATTTTCAAAGGTTTCCTTGAGATCTTCGAGGAGTGTGTTGCACTTCTCCGTCTTCACCACGATATCGTCTACGTAGACGTGGGCATTTCTGCCGAGTTGCTTGAGGAGGCACTTCTGCATGCAATGCTGAAAAGTGGCACCGGCATTTCTCAGGCCGAATGTCATAGTCAGGTAGCAGAAGGCTCCAAATGGTGTGATGAATGCGGTCTTCAGACAGTCTGCCGGGTTCAACTAGATCTAGTGATATCGTGAGTAGGCATCCAAAAAACTCAATAGCTTGCATCCAACTATGGAGTTTATCACTTGGTCTATCCATGGAAAGGAAAACGGATCCTTTGGGCAGACTCTGTTGAGGCTGGTGTAGTCAATGCATATGCACCATTCATTATTCTTCTTTAGTACAAGGACTGGGTTGGCAAGCCATTATGGGAAGAAAAATTCCATGATGAAGCCGGCTGCCAATAGACGAGCGATCTCTTCCCCAACGATTCTTCTCTTCTCCTCCGACAGTCGGTGGAGGGGTTGCTTGACTGGCTTGGCATCTTCTCTGACGTGTAGCTTGTGCTCGGTGAAATCCGCCGGAACACCTAGAATGTCTTTGGGAGACCATGAGAAGATGTCCCGATTCTCATGGAGGAAATCGACGAGCTCACTTTCCTATTTGCTGTCAAGGTTTGCGCCTATGACAGCGTACCTCTCCGGGTGCCCTGGGTCCAATGGTATCTTCTTTGTCTCCTTGGCCGGCTTGAAGGATCCTTCAGCTTCCGCCTCCTTGGGATCATGAGACATGTCTGGCTGCTTGCCGGCCATGGCCACAACCCGGTCAAGGAGCCACTTCTCGGCAGCGATCACAAGGGACTCGGCCAGCCGGCTGCTGGCGGCCGCACAGTCAAACGAATTCTGATAATCTCCGGAGATGGTAATAACTCCCTTGGCACTCGGCATCTTCATCTTGAGGTAGACATAATGTGGCACCGCCATGAACTTGGCTAAAGCAAGTCGGCCAAGCAGTGCGTGGTACGGGCTTTCCAGGTCGACCACCTCAAACCAGATGGGCTCTTGGCGGAAATGGTCTTTATCCCCGAATAGGACATATATCTGGATCTTGCCGATTGGTGAGTGAGAAAGGCCAGGAACTATGCCGTGGAAGACAGTCCGACTGGGCAGGAGATGCTTGGTTTGATCTTCAACTTCTCCATGGTATCATGGTACAGGATGCTGATGCTGCTGCCACCATCTATCAAGACTCGGGAGAAATGAGCAACTCGCCTCTTTGTGGCAAGGGTGGCCTCCAACACCAAAGCGTAAGAGCCCTGGGAAGGCATTACTTCCAGGTGATCAGCCCGGCTCCAACTGATTGGCCTCTCTGACTAGTGCATGAACTCTGGAGCTTCAATGGCTACGACATTCACCTCACGAGACTGTCAGTGCCGGCTGCGCCTGTCATCGGCCACACTGGTGAAAACAACATACGCTCCATGTTCTTCAGGGAATTGATCTTGAACGGCGTCGACTGCTGGATGGGCCGCCGGCTGCTGAGGAGGCGGAGGTGGCTGGCCAGCAGGCGACAGTGGTTGTAGCCCTTCGCCCTTGGAGATTCGTGTGAGCCAATGACACTTTCGGGTGGTGTGGTTGGACGGCTTCGCGCCGCTGTGGAACTTGCAGGGAGCATCAAGAGTCTTCTCATAGGAGAAGGCGGGCAACCAGTCGGGCTTTCCGCCTTTCTGGTGCTTGGGGAGAGGCTACCCTTCTGACTGCTGGCCTACAACTACTGCCACCTGCTGGCTGGTGGAAGCCGGCATCGGGGCTTTTCGCTTGTTGTTGCTTTCCTGCTGGCGCCGACTGGTATCACCAGCCGTGGTCCGAGGAGCCTGAGGAGCCACCTTGCCACATGCATCAACTTGAATTTCCGTCTTCATGGAGGAATCGCCCGTGGCGTATTTGTCTGCTATGATCAGCAGCTCGTCGACGGTCGTCGACTCATCATAGAGGAGCCGGTGTTTGAGCAAAGTGCCTTCTTTGCACCCGGCCGTGAAGTACTCGATGGCCTGCACCTTGTGCATGCCCTCGCAAGAGTTGCGCAGCTCAGCCCAACGCGTGAGGTAGTCGCGAGTCGATTCGTTGGGGCCTTGGACGCACAAGGAGAACTGGCGAGGCTTGGGCGGCCGCTTGTACGTGTTGGTGAAGTTGCGGACGAAGGCCTTAGTGAAATCTACCCAGTTGTTGATGCTGCGGGGCTTCAGGATATTCAACCATGTCTGGACTGTGCCCTGGAGGATGAGTGGAACATACTTCATGGCAACACGCTTGTTGCCGTTTGCAATGCTGACGGCGGTGGAGTAGTCGACCAGCCAGTCCTCCGGGTTCACGGAGCCGGTGTACTTGGGCGTATCCCTTGGGAGCGTGAACCCTTTGGGGAAGGGCTCATCTCTGATGTGGGGTCCGAAGCAAGGCAGGCCAAGAGCGTCTTACTCTTCTAGCGCCAGGGATCGGTTGAGACGATCGATCTGGTGGCGGGCATCATTCTCTCTGATTCCTTCTCGGGGGCCAAGCCGGCCTCCAAGACTCGGATGATCGACAGGCGGCGGAGACACGCGCTTTTCTCTGCGTTGGGGAGGCCGGTAGCCGCCTGGTCATTCCACCGCACAAGGGCGGCCGTCTTGGTCGCGCTCGATACTGATGTGTGTCCGGCTGCGGCTGGCAGCCGGCTCGTTGTCTCGTCGTCTGATACGTCTCCAATGTATCTATAATTTTGATTGCTCCATGCTATATTATATACTATTTTGGACATTATTGGGCTTTATTATACACATTTATATTATTTTTTGGACTAACCTATTAACCGGAGGCCCAGCCCAGAATTGCTGTTTTTTTTGCCTATTTTAGGGTTTCGAAGAAAAGGAATATCAAATGGAGTCCAAATGGAATGAAACCTTCAGGAACGTGATTTTTGGAACGAACAAGATCCAGGAGACTTGGACCCTACGTCAAGCAACCAACAGGGAGGCCACGAGGTAGGGGGACGCGCCTACCCCCCTCCCCCCAGGTGCACCCTCCACCCTCGTGGGCCCCCTGCTGCTCCAGCGACGTACTTCTTCCTCCTATATATACCTACGTACCCCCAAACGATCAGATACGGAGCCAAAACCCTAATTCCACGTCATAACTTTCTGTACCCACGCGATCCCATCTTGGGGCCCGTTCCGGAGCTCCGTTGGAGGGGGCATCGATCAGGGAGGGCTTCTACATCAACATCATAGCCCTTCCGATGAAGTGTGAGTAGTTTACCTCAGACCTTCGGGTCCATAGTTATTAGCTAGATGGCTTCTTCTCTCTTTTTGGATCTCAATACAAAGTTCTCCCCCTCTCTTGTGGAGATCTGTTCGATGTAATCTTCTTTTGCGGTGTGTTTTAGTTTATCAATGAACAATATGTGAATCTTCTCTGAATTCTTTTATGTATGATTGGTTATCTTTGCAAGTCTCTCCGAATTATCAGTTTGGTTTGGCCTACTAGATTGATCTTTCTTGCAATGGGAGAAGTGCTTAGCTTTGGGTTCAATCTTTCGGTGTCCTTTCCCAGTGACAGTAGGGGCAGCAAGGCATGTATTGTATTGTTGCCATCGAGGATAACAAGATGGTTTTTTTATCATATTGCATGAATTTATCCCTCTACATCATGTCATCTTGCTTAAGGTGTTACTCTGTTCTTATGAACTTAATCTAGATGCATGTTGGATAGCGGTCGATGTGTGGAGTAATAGTAGTAGATGCAGGCATGAGTCGGTCTACTTGTCTTGGACGTGATGCCTATATACATGATCCTACCTAGATATTCTCATAACTATGCTCAATTATGTCAATTGCTCAATAGTAATTTGTTCGCCCACCGTAAAATACTTATTCTCTTGAGAGAAGCCACTAGTGAAACCTATGGCCCCCGGGTCTATCTTAATCATATTAATCTTCCAACACTTAGTTATTTCATTGCCTTTTATTTTACTTTGCATCTTTATCATAAAAATACCAAAAAAATTATCTTATCATATCTATCAGATCTCACTCTTGTAAGTGACCGTGTAGGGATTGACAACCCCTTACCGCGTTGGTTGCGAGGATTTATTTGTTTTGTGCAGGTGCGAGGGACTCGCGTGTAGCCTCCTACTGGATTGATACCTTGGTTCTCAAAATCTGAGGGAAATACTTACGCTACTTTGCTGCATCACCCTTTCCTCTTCAAGGGAAAACCAACGCAGTGCTCAAGAGGTAGCAAGAAGGATTTATGGCGCCATCGTCGGGGAGCTCTATGCAAAAGTCAAACATACCAAGTACCCATCACAAACCCTTATCTCCCGGATTACATTATTTGCCATTTGCCTCTCGTTTTCCTCTCCCCCACTTCACCCTTGCCGTTTTATTCGCCCTCTCTCTCTATCCTCCCTCTCTTTCTCTATTTGCCTCTTTTTGCCCGTTTCTTGTTTGCTTGTGTGTTGGATTGCTTGCTTGTCACGATGGCTCAAGATAACACTAAATTGTGTGACTTTACCAATACTAACAACAATGATTTTATTAGCACTCCGATTGCTCCTCTTACCATGCTGAATCTTGTGAAATTAATGCTGCCTTGTTGAATCTTGTCATGAAAGATCCGTTTTCCAGCCTTCCCAGTGAAGATGTCGCTACCCATCTAAATAGCTTCGTTGATTTGTGTGATATGCAAAATAAGAAAGATGTGGACAATGATATTGTTAAATTTAAGATATTTCCTTTTTCTCTTAGAGATCATGCTAAAGCTTGGTTTTCATCTTTTCCTAAAAATAGTATTGATTCTTGGAATAAGTGCAAAGATGCTTTTATCTCTAAGTATTTTCCTCCCGCTAAGATCATCTCTCTTAGAAACGATATTATGAATTTTAAGCAACTTGATCATGAACATGTTGCACAAGCTTGGGAGAGGATGAAATTAATGATACATAATTGCCCTACGCATGGTTTGAATTTGTGGATGATTATACAAAAAATTTATGCCGGATTGAATTTTGCTTCTAGAAATCTTTTAGATTCGGCCGCGGGAGGCACTTTTGTGGAAATCACTTTAGGAGAAGCTACTAAACTCCTAGATAATATTATGGTTAATTATTCTCAATGGCACACTGAAAGATCAACTAATAAGAAAGTGCATGCGATAGAAGAAATTAATGTTTTGAGTGGAAATATAGATGAACTTATGAAATTATTTGCTAATAAAAGTGTTTCTTCTTATACTAATGATATGCCTTTGTCTACTTTGATTGAGAATAATAATGAATCTGTGGATGTGAATTTTGTTGGTAGGAACAATTTTGGTAACAACGCGTATAGAGGAAACTTTAATCCTAGGCCTTATCCTAGTAATTCATCTAATAATTATGGTTTCCTACAACAATTCTTATGGAAATTATAATAATATTCCCTCTAATATTGAATCTAATATTAAAGATTTTATTACTTCGCAAAAGAATTTCAATGCTTTGATTGAATAAAAATTGCTTAAGATTAATGAGTTGGCTAGGAACGTTGATAGAATTTCTCTTGATGTTGATTCTTTGAAACATAGATCTATTCCACCTAATGATGATATCAATGAGTCTCTGAAAGCCATGAGAATTTCCATTGATGAGTGCAAAGAAAGAACCGCTAGGATGCGTGCTAAGAAATAATCCTTTATAAGAGCGTGTTCTTCTAGTTTCCATGATAATAAAGATGAAGATCTAAAAGTTATTAATGTGTCCCCTATTAAATCTTTGTTTTGCAATATGAATCTTGATAATGATGGGACTGAATATGATCCACCTTTACCTAGGAGGCGTTCCAAAAATTCGGAGTTTTTAGATCTTGATGCTAAATTTGATAAAAGTGGGATTGAAGAGATCAAAACTCTAGATGCTAATGAACCTACTATTTTGGATTTCAAGGAATTTAATTATGACAATTGCTCTTTGATAGATTTTATTTCCTGGTTGCAATCCGTGCTAAATTCTCCTCATGCTTATAGCCAAAATAAAGCTTTTACCAAATATATCGTTGATGCTTTGATGCAATCTTATGAAGAAAAGCTTGAGTTGGAAGTTTGTATCCCTAGAAAACTTTATGATGAGTGGGAACCTACTATTAAAATTAAAATTAAAGATCATGAATGCTATGCTTTGTATGATTTGGGTGCTAGTGTTTCCACAATTCCAAAGACTTCTGGTGATTTGTTAGGTTTACGTGATTTTGATGATTGCTCTCTAAACTTGCACCTTGCGGATTCCACTATTAAGAAACCTATGGGAAGAATTAATGATGTTCTTATTATTGCAAATAGGAATTGTGTGCCCGTAGATTTTATCGTTCTTGACATAGATTGCAATCCTTCATGTCCAATTATTCTTGGTAGACCTTTCCTTAGAACAATTGGTGCAATTATTGATATGAAGGAAGGAAATATTAGATTCCAATTTCTGTTAAGGAAAGGCATGGAACACTTTCCTAGAAAGAAAATTAAATTACCTTATGAATCTATTATGACAGCCACTTATGGATTGCCTACTAAAGATGGCAATACCTAGATCTATCCTTGCTTTTTATGCCTAGCTAGGGGCGTTAAACAATAGCGCTTGTTGGGAGGCAACCAAATTTATTTTTATTCCTTGCTTTTTGCTCCTGTTTATTAATCAATAATTTATCTAGCCTCTGTTTTGGCTATGTTTTTTGTGTTTAATTAGTGTTTGTGCCAATTAGAACCGTTGGGAAGACTTGGGGAAAGTCTTGTTAATCTTGCGGTAAAAAACAGAAACTTTAGCACTCAAGAGAACTACTGCCATTTTTATTTGGAAAGTGCTATTTAGTCAAGAAATTTATTTTAGAATTTTTGGGGTTCCATGTCTTGCGTTAGCTACAGATATATTGCCATGCAACTTTCCCCCATCCCATTTATCATGACACGTTCATCATTGTCATATTGCTTTGCATGATCATGTAGTTGACATCGTATTTGTGGCAAAGCCTCCGTTCATAATTTTTCATACATGTCACACTTGATTCATTGCATATCCCGGTACACCGCTGGAGGCATTCATATAGAGTCGTACCTTGTTCTAGTATCGAGTTGTAATCATTGAGTTGTAAATAAATAGAAGTGTGATGATCATCATTTAATAGAGCATTGTCCCAAATAAAAAAAGGGAGAAAGGCCAAAAAGGCCCTCAAAAAGAGAGAGAGAGAGAAATGAAAAGGGACAATGCTACTATCTTTTTTTCCACACTTGTGCTTCAAAGTAGCACCATGATCTTCATGATAGAGAGTCTCTTGTGTTGTCACTTTCATATACTAGTGGGAATTTTTCATTATAGAACTTGGCTTGTATATTCCAACAATGGGCCTCCTCAAGTGCCCTAGGTCTTCGTGAGCAAGCAAGTTGGATGCACACCCACTAGTTTCTTTTGTTGAGCTTTCATACAATTATGGCTCTAGTGCATCCGTTGCATGGCAATCCCTACTCCTTGCATTAACATCAATCGATGGGCATCTCCATAGCTCATTGATTAGCCTCGTTGATGTGAGACTTTCTCCTTTTTGTCTTCTCCACATAACCCCCATCATTATACTCTATTCTACTCATAGTGCTATATCCATGGCTCACGCTCATGTATTGCGTGAAGGTTTATAAAGTTTGAGATTACTAAAGTATGAAACAATTGCTTGGCTTGTCATCAGGGTTGTGCATGATGAGAGCATTCTTGTGTGACGAAAATGGAGCATGACTAAACTATATGATTTTGTAGGGATGAACTTTCTTTGGCCATGTTATTTTGAGAAGACATAATTGCTTAGTTAGTATGCTTGAAGTATTATTATTTCTATGTCAATATTAAACTTTTATCTTGAATCTTTTGGATCTGAATATTCATGCCACAATTAAGAAAAAATACATTGAAATTATGCCTAGTAGCATTCCACATCAAAATTCTATTTTTATCATTTACCTACTCAAGGACGAGTAGGAATTAAGCTTGGGGATGCTTGATACGTCTCCAACGTATCTATAATTTTTGATTGCTCCATGCTATATTATCTACTGTTTTGGACATTATTGGGCTTTATTATACACTTTTATATTATTTTTGGGACTAACCTATTAACCAGAGGCCCAACCCAGAATTGCTATTTTTCTTGCCTATTTTAGGGTTTCGAAGAAAAGGAATATCAAACGGAGTCCAAACAGAATGAAACCTTCGGGAACATGATTTTTCGAATGAATAAGATCCAGGAGACTTGGACCCTACGTCAAGCAACCAACAGGGAGGTCACGAGGTAGGGGGCGCGCCTACCCCCCCTAGGCGCACCCTCCACCCTTGTTGGCCCCCTGTTGCTCCACCGACGTACTTCTTCCTCCTATATATACCTGCGTACCCCCAAACGATCAGATACGAAGCCAAAACCCTAATTCCATCATCGTAACTTTCTGTATCCACGAGATCACAGAGGGCTTCTACATCAACATCATAGCCCTTCCAATGAAGTGTGAGTAGTTTACCTCAGACCTTTGGGTCCATAGTTATTAGCTAGATGGCTTCTTCTTTCTTTTCGGATCTCAATACAAAGTTCTCCCCCTCTCTTGTGGAGATCTATTCGATGTAATCTTCTTTTGTGGTGTGTTTGTTGAGATCGATGAATTGTGGGTTTATGATCAAGTTTATCTATGAACAATATTTGAATCTTCTCCGAATTCTTTTATGTACGATTGATTATCTTTGCAAGTCTCTTCGAATTATCAGTTTGGTTTGGCCTACTAGACTGATCTTTCTTGCAATGGGAGAAGTGCCTAGCTTTGGGTTCAATCTTGCAGTGTCCTTTCCCAGTGACAGTAGGGGCAGCAAAGCACATATTGTATTGTTGCCATCAAGGATAACAAGATGGTTTTTTTTTATCATATTGCATGAATTTATCCCTCTACATCATGTCATCTGGCTTAAGGCGTTACTCTGTTCTTATGAACTTAATACTCTAGATGCATGCTGGATAGCGATCGATGTGTGGAGTAATAGTAGTAGATGCAGGCAGGAGTCGGTCTACTTGTCTCGGACGTGATGCCTAGATATTCTCATAACTATGCTCAATTCTGTCAATTGCTCCATAGTAATTTGTTCGCCCACCGTAAAATACTTATGCTCTTGAGAGAAGCCACTAGTGAAACCTATGGCCCCGAGGTCTATCTTCATCATATTAATCTTCCAACACTTAGTTATTTTCATTGCCTTTTATTTAAATATTATCTTATCATATCTATCAGATCTCACTCTCGTAAGTGACTGTGTAGGGATTGACAACCCCTTATCGCGTTGGTTGCGAGGATTTATTTGTTTTGTACAGGTGCGAGGGACTCGCGCGTAGCCTCCTACTGGATTGATACCTTGGTTCTCAAAAACTGCGAGAAATACTTACGCTAGTTTGCTGCATCACCCTTTCCTCTTCAAGGGAAAACCAATGCAGTGCTCAAGAGGTAGCATCGTCTGTGGTTGCCATCAGTCGGCGTTTGGGGTGTCGCGCCATGATCCTGGCGGGGAGGCGGGTCGTCGTTCCGCCGGTTGGGGTCTCCGACGTGGCAGCCAGCTTCTTGCTGCTCGGCAGCCGCATCGATGAGTCGCTGGACGGGCTTCGTCATGTGGTGATGCTCGTTGCCCTCCAGGTTGTCCAGCTCATCTGCTGCCGCTTGGGTGGCTCGTATGTTCTCCATAGGCGTGGCGTAGACAGGGCGATCGGCCCCAAACATGCTGGCGATCTCCGCACGCGCTGCTAGACCGTACCGATGCGTCTGGGCCCACCAGGAGCCGGCATGCCGCCAACGGCGCGGTCCATCTCGCGCTGATAAGCCTCCGAAAGGTGTCTCATGCTGGCTAGTGTCTTGGCGTTCTCGACAAGCTGGACACGGCGGGCTTCCAGTATCTCGGCGTCGGCGTCTTCTGCGATGGGTGCAGACAGGTCTTGCAGCGTTGGTTGGAGCGGGTGTCGGTGTCAAAACCAGCGGATGTCGGGTAGGGGGTGCCGAACTGTGCGTCTAAGGAAGATGGTAATAGGAGGCAGGGGACACGATGTTTTACCCAGGTTCGGGCCCTCTTGATGGAGGTAAAACCCTACGTCCTTCTTGATTATTCTTGATAATATAAGTAGTATAAGAGTTGATCTACCACGAGATCGGAGAGGCTAAACCCTAGAAGCTAGCCTATGGTATGATTGTATGTTGTCCTACGGACTAAAGCCCTCCGGTTTATATAGACACCGGAGGAGGCTAGGGTTACAAAAGGTCGGTTACAAAGTAGGAGATATGCATATCTGTATTGCCTAGCTTGCCTTCCACGCCAAGTAGAGTCCCATCCGGACACGGAATGAAGTCTTCAATCTCGTATCTTCATAGTCCAATAGTCCGGCTACCCGGAGATCCCCTAATCCAGGACTCCCTCAGTAGCCCCTGAACCAGGCTTCAATGACGATGAGTCTGACGCGCAGCGTTGTCTTTGGCATTGCAAGGCGGGTTCCTCCTCCGAATACACCACGGAAGAGTTTGAATACAAGGACAGTGTCTGACCCTGCAAAATAAGTTCCACCGTAGAGAGAATAATATTTCCACAAATCTAATCTACTGACACATTTTGGCATCATGACATCACGCCACGGCCCGGTAATTATTTGAACCGTTTTTTCTTTAACCAGCCCCGCACATAACGCGAGGCGGTTTTTTGACATGTCTTGTCAAAGCAGAGATCGTGTTCCCCATATCACGGGATTGTCATCAATATAAACGTGGGTAACCCAACCGCGCCATCAATTACGGCGGTTGGGGGATAAGCGAGTTTTACCAGGCTTGTGGGGGCGCATAGTTTTGTCCGCCCTTATAAAGGGATAAGGTGTCACCTTTTTCTACCCACGCCTTCTTCCTCCTTGCTCATCCATTCTCGCGCACTCGAGCTCCAGCGCCCAAGTCCACATCCTTCTCCTATACTCTCTCCAAACATATCCGGAGCGGGAGGCAAGTGGATGGCCTCCTCCGTCCCGGAGGGACACATCAAAAAACTACATGGGGCCAGATACTTAGCCGCCGATATCGCGCACCAGCTGCCAGCCGCGGGGCAGATCGTCCCTACCCCGGAACCTCACGAAAGGGTGGTTTTCCTTCCCCACTTCGTCCGCGGACTAGGGTTTCCCCTCCATACATTCGTTTGCGGCCTTATGTTCTATTATGGGCTGGACTTTCATGATCTGGCCCCGAATTTCATCCTCAACATTTCGGCATTCATCGTCGTGTGCGAGGCTTTCCTCCGCATCCGGCCCCACTTCGGCCTATGGTTGAAGACCTTTAATATCAAGCCGAAGGTAGTAGGTGGCCAACAAGCGGAATGCGGCGGAGCCATGGTGGGAAAAATGGCCAACGTTACATGGCTCGAGGGCTCCTTCGTGGAGACCATAAACGGGTGGCAATCGGGGTGGTTCTACATCACCGAGCCGCGCAACACCAACTGGGTGGCGGCCCCCGAGTTTCGATCCGGAATCCCCACACGACTCACTTCCTAGAAGGAGAAGGGCCTGTCCTGGGGCTCATCGGTGGAGCTGGACGGACTCCAGAAGTGTATCCGGAACATGATAAGCAAGAAACTTAAGCTTGTCAACATAGTCCAGGTCATGCTCTTCCGCCGGATCCTCCCGTGTCAACAACGAGATTTCAACTTATGGGAGTCCGACCCGGCCCAGCACCAGACTCTACACGAGCTCTTTGACACGACGCATAAGGACGTCTGGAGGGTGCTGTTCAAGTGTGCCGAGGTCCCCCCCTTCTCTTACCGAGGACCGCGGGCTAAGCGCGAAGCGCCCTGCGAATCCGGTAAGTTCTGTACATCTGGTAGGGTATTTTTCCCATAGCATAACCATGTGCGGGGTCTGAGCCCCCATGCCTTTGACAGGACTGGGTGGAGACATCGAAGAAGATTAACTGTCCGGCCCCTCTGCCCGAAGACCCTGCGGATGCTCTCCTGACGGAGATGCGGACTCTGGCTCCTTATGAGGTGCCGGAAAAGACAAAGAAGAAGGCCAAGGGAACCCGAAAAAGTTCCCGGCGCTAGGTGGTATCGGACACATCGTCCGATAACTCCGAGGCGCACTCCACCCATGAAAACGAGGAGAAGGAAGACAAAGATTCTCCCCCTCTAGCCGGGGGAGACAAGAAAAGGGAAGGACTCTCCTTCCGGACTATTCCACCACTGCCGCCGATGGCGAAGACGAGTGGCTGCTCAGGGCCAAGCCCCTAGCGAAGTCGTAAGTATTCGGATACTAGAGTAACTCATAGCATACTTTTGTTGCACTGCTTCTCCTAATGTCGAATATGATTATGCAGTCCGCCCCAAGCCCGTATCGACGTATCATCGTCGGACGGTTCCTTGGACTCGTTGAACATGGATAGTGATACACTTCCAACCACCACCTCTCCTTACCCTACGGACAATGCCAAGGTATTGTCTCAAGGGGCACCGAGCCGGGGGGAAACAGTCCCGAAGGCACCTCAAGGAGATCTTCCGGACTCCAGGAGCAAAGGGAGCACGGCTCCCGGGGGCTCCAAGTTTGGCCCTCAGCCGGACACCGCGCCGGAACCTCCAGTGGTTCCGCACTCGGGCAGGCTGCCCTCTTCCAAGAGGGGCAAGCCGTCCATGCCGGTGACCTCTGTCCATCCAGAGGCACCGGACGAACTGCTGGGAGCGCTTCGCGGCACTTCCATCGACGAAGATCACCACACTATTATGAGTGCAGTGATCAAGAAGGTTCAGTCTGCCAAGAGCGGACTGACTGAAGCCTGTGCCAGTCTTCTAACAGGCTTTGAGGTAAGTATTTAAAATATTGGAAAAATATTACCGCATAGACAGTAGCCCCTGATGCTCTGTTTGGTGTTCACAAAGAAAAGCCGAATAGAGGATCAAATAATATCTGCAGGAGTCTAATATAAGTATGTCTATATGCGTATACAGGCTTCGCTGCTGACCTCTGCCGCACTGACTGCGGAGGTCGCCGCACTGAAGCGGAACCTCGAGCGGTCTGAGAAAGAGCTCGGTCTTGCCAAGAGGCAGCTCGAGGAGAACAAAGGTAAGTAATGCCTTGTCTATATA